>NC_133320.1:1766652-1780917 GCF_012295235.1 Primulina huaijiensis
AGACACACACACACACACACACCCAACTGGCAAGGAGGATCCACAGAGAAAGTGACGACATTATGGCTCACTAGAAAACAAGAGGAAATTCATGCGGAATTTGTAACGACCAACATATGGTCACTTTTTCCATTGTGTTTAAACCATGAAAAGAAATTGGCATTGGGCTTCGTATAATCAAGTTTCAGATATTTAAGAATTAATTAATGAAATCTCCTCGATTATCATTTATATATTTCATATTCACAAAAAATTCATGTGAGACGGTGTTACGGGTCAATTTTATGATATAGATCTCCAACATGTGAGAACTTTAATATTTTTAGCATAAAAATTAATATTTTTTTTATGAATAAGATCTTCGATCTAATTTTATTCATGAAAAAATATTAATTTTTATACTAAAAATACTAAAGTTCTCGAGTATAGACAATGTAAAAGCCTAATCTACAAATATAAAAGAGTAGATATCTTATGAGACGATCCACATGATATCTTACGAGTGAGATGAGTAAATACTTTTAACTTTATCTGTGGATCGTTTCATAAGAAGTATTCTATTTCGTATTCGGAGATGAAGATTTTACATTGTCTCTGCTCGAGAACTTTGTCCCACATTAGGACACTAGGTATATACCATTGGACCAAGAGGGCTAAGGCTAACTATAATGAAGAGCTCCTACAATATTAGCATTCATGCATTATAGAATCGTTGGACCAACTGTATGTATCTATATGTATCATCATCTCCATTCACGACTCTCTCAGTTCGAGTCTACTAATATATACCGTGGATTAATCCGATGTTCCTTTCAATTAAATAATAAAATAATGATGATAAAATCCAAATCGGTTGTCGGGTTGGTTTGGGTTCAAGTTTAGAGTTGTCGTTTCAAGTTCAGATCGATTGTTTTTTTTGTAATACTCTTAATTACTTCAACCCGACTAGTCTGAATTGAGACCACTACAAGAAGTCCTATACTTCATTCAAATATGGAAACAACTTGGGTACGTGAGCCACAACAATATCAACATATGTCGGTTCAAAAAGTCAAATCATGCAAAAAGAATATTACTTAAAGCAGGCCAGACGGGCTGTAGCTCGGACAGTACTATTATTAACATTCCATTACTCATTTGATCTAAAATTACCGATTCCCTACAACGAGGAATGGAACTTCGAAAAGTATAAGGTTAAAACGGCACATCATCCACACAGTTCTTCCAGACATCAATAACAGATGAAACCTCCCGCAGATATCACCGCTGAAATCGTTCACATGCATGGCCCCAACAAGAATATTAATCTGCTAGCTTGAACACAAAAAAAGGCAACAAACCCTGACTATAAATTCATCCAAATCCCCCCGCACAGCCAACCATAACACAATAACACATTTCAACTTAATCCCTCTATATCGTAACATCAGCATGTCTTCCATAGGAGCGAGTTACGGGCACGTCCTCGTGCAGAAGAAGCAACAGAAGGAGAGGTTGAAGAAGAAAATGGATGAGGAAAGATCAGAAAGAATGGGAGAATCAAGAAACATTGCGGATGGTGAAAGGGTGGCTTTTGATGACACTAATAAGAGTGGTAAAAACAAGAAAATTCACCCTGCTGAAGATCCACGCTTCGCGTCCACTGCTAATTTCCGTGAAAATTCATAGGGCTCCATATATATATATATATGCTTCAACGATCTAATAAAACAATATATAGTGGGGTGACTTGCAAATTTATATCATAGGGATGAACTTGGAAATAATTATTATGTTCTTTGTTTTCAATAAAGTTCTTGAGTTGACTGCTTGCTTGTATTTAATTTTGTGTTGTAATGTTTCTTTAGTTATGATAATTGAAGTTGTCAAGGTTTCAATTTTCACTAGTTAATCACACCACGGACATTTCATTTTTTTAATCAAATTATAGAATTGGGATTATCATACTCTGGCCTCTATAGAGTAAACTAGTATTTAAAAAAAAAAAATTTGCCTGTAATTATCTACAATCAAACTAAAAAACCGAAGGCTTTGGTTTCAAAATAAAAGTAGGATTGCTGAACTTCAATTCAATGTGATAATTAAAATTTCAAAAGGTGACATATTGTTCTGAAAACAAGAGTAGTATTAAAATTGGAAAATAAACAAATAAGTAGGGTTATATGAATCAAGTCTTCCGTCAAATAGACGGTTTATATTCGCGACGACCACCCCAATCCTCATCTGATGGGTTGTCAGGCCCAGCTCGTTAAATGTAACCGAAAAATGACGGGTTGACCCATCTTGTCCGACAAATAAATGGTTTGGGTTAAAAATATCCCAAACGGCCCAAGTAGCAGTTTGTGGCGGGTTGCGACCGGTCGGGCAGTCCTCTGCCCCGTTTTAACAAATAAGTAAAGCTCGATCTGAAATTCCTTCCTTGGGGCAAAAACTAAAAAGGAAGTTTCAACGAAAATGAAATTGGACCTTCACTCTTAACTAACTGGGCCAGCAGTTCTTATGTGTAATTGAATGAATGAATGAAAGCAGTGGGAGGGTTTTCGATTATACATCCAGAATGAGAAAAAAGTGAAATAAAAGTCATTACAAACTCAAGTTGTAAAAGGGATGCGTGATAGCCTTTTTGAGTTTTGGCATTTATATGCTTCTACGTTTGAACGTACACTTTGTTATAGACTCACCTCTATATAATATAATTCATGGTCACTCACTCGATCCACTCGTACATGACTCGTGTCTATATAAGGAGGTGGTGGAGTAACAATACCTCTCGCATCTAATCGAAACAAACACCAAGTCTAGAAATTAAATTAAAGCAGCTTTCATAATTCTTTTTTATATTTTTTTCCCTTCCTCTAATTTCCATTTTCCCTTAAATTTGATTTTTTGAACACGTTAACTCGAGGGAAATTTATGGCGAATCCTCACTTGAAGAATCATTTTAACAGTTTTACATTGTCCCTCTAATTTCCAAATGTTTAATTAATCTTGAAGTTTGAAGATAATCCCTTTTGGCTTCAAACTTATCGAGCAACTAGCTAGTTTTGTTCAATGGGTGTTGCAGGAACTTTGGAGTGCATATCTGATATACTGAGCAGAGGCAAAAAACACAAGAAGAAGAGAAAACAGTTGCAAACTATAAATCTGAAGGTCAGAATGGACTGTAATGGCTGCGAGCTTAAAGTCAAGAACGCATTGTCTTCTTTAACTGGTATACATATATATTATTGCAACGTATTAAATGTTAAGTATTTCATGTTCCGTTTGTGTAGATAAATACTTACGTTTTTTTTAAAGTGTTTTTTACAACTTTTTTTATAAAAAAATTTGAAAGTTGTTTTATAAAATATCCTATAAAAATGTTTTTACATTTAAAAAGTAAAATATTTTGATTTTATCATCTCTTCGTTTATAAAAACATAAAAAAAATATCTCTCGCTCTTTCTTTAAAAATTATACCAGAAGAATTCATTTTTAAACCTATTTTTAAAAAAAAAAAAAACGTGTTACAAAAATCTATTTAAACATTTACTTTAACACTAAAAACAATTTTAAAGTACTTGTCCAAACAAAAACTCTTATTTTATTCTGATTTAATAATTATATACATGATGAATCGAACTTGTGCTGCACAGGAGTAAATTCTGTGGAGATAGACAGAAAACAACAGAAAGTAACAGTAACAGGATACATAGAGCAAGGCAAAGTCTTGAAGAAAGCCAAATCAACGGGGAAGAAGGCAGAAATATGGCCGTATGTGCCTTACAATCTAGTGGCTCAGCCCTACGCCGCTCAGGCTTACGACAAGAAAGCACCACCTGGTTATGTCAGAAAAACAACAGAAGCCAACAATGTTGGTGCTAGATTTGAGGACCCCTACGTTACAATGTTCAGTGATGACAACCCAAATGCATGTCATATCATGTAATAATATATAATTATTATGATAATAATCGAATAATTGAGGGACAGAGAAATATTTCTGTAGTTTTCGATCCTCACGACGGCATTCGGTTCCAAGTTATAATTTAATGATCTAATAATATATTTTCTTGTGTATCAGATATACTGCATCATCTTTCGCATTGACCATACGTTTTTCTTATTTTATACATGATGAATATAATACCTAAATTAAACGTACGGCTTAACTGATAGGTTCGTGAGATTGTCCTTAGTAAGCTAGCTAGGTCCATGGTGATATATTTTTGAATCTAAGGCTCCAATTTAAATCCCAAGGGAAAAGAAAAAGGCACATGCAAAAGTGAAGTCAGTCACTTTTCACTGTTAAGAAGAATATATTAACAAAAGAAAGGAGAAGATAAGAGCAGCACGACAAATCTATGGATGCCCACTGGTTAATTTGGGTCACATGCAATGGAGAGATACTTGAAGCTAAAGTGGTCAAATATTGATCGTTAGAACTTAGAAGGAACTTTATGTCTTATTAAAAATTATGTTCACAAAAATAATGTATTATACATATGATTTTAATGCATACGCACACGTGAATGGTCAAAATTTAAAGAGATGACTTGTTAAGATTAGAGTAAATATCGTCAAATTAAAACATTTAAATACCTATTCCTTCCGTTTTTCATGACGAGAGAACAAAATTTGTCCAACCATCTCCTCTCATTCCTCCCAACGTTTTATTTTCTTCAACAATTAATTTAATATTTAAAAAAAATTACCCTTGAACAATTTTAAATTTTATTCTCATTTCCACTCGCAAAAGCTCTCAGTTTTCCCAAGAATAGATTCATACATTTCCTTAAACTAAAACTTCAAAATCGAATTTCCAAATTATATAAAAAAAAATGGGTAGAAGTAAGCTTCCGATCAAGAAAATAGAGAACACCACAAATAGGCAAGTCACATTCTCTAAACGTAGATATGGTCTCATAAAGAAAGCTTATGAAATCGCTGTATTATGTGACATTGATTTAGCCCTTATCATGTTCTCGTCTTCCGGTCGTCTCAGCCATTTTTCCGGCAGAAAAAGGTATTTGAAATTAATTAGCTCCTTGGATCGATTTATAATTCATGATCTGTGATATATATGTATTCTTTCTTAATTATCATAGGATCGAGGATGTGATTTACCGGTACTTGAATCTCTCCGATCGGGATCGAGGAGGGTAATTTTTCTTGAATTTGGATCATATTTCACATCACGATTATTTATCCTGAATTTACTCGAATTATTATTTTAGGTTTGACAATTTGTTTTTGATAATTTCAGGACTATTCATAACAAAGAGGTATTTGAACTTCAAATAAATATTTATAGTGATATATAAATTATATTTCGTAATAGGATGAATTATAATGTGATTCGTTGCAGCATATAATCAGCACTTTGATGAAAATCAAAACTGAGAAGGATCTCGCAATGCAAAGGTATCTAATGTTCGTTTATAGTTATCAAACTTTCAAAATGTTATTTAAATTTAGTGTACATATATATTATATTTCATACTAGCGGATCGTAACACACAATATGTGTATGTTCCTCAGAAAAATTAAAAAATGAAGTAGGTATTTAGAAAATTGAAAATTATTAATTCTTGGAAATTGAAATGGTAGAAGATAAAATAAAATCTGAAAAAAAAAGATTGCATATAATTGGATGGTTAGAATGTATTTTGAAAATTATAAAAAAACATAACCACGCTACAAAAAATGAGGTTTAACTTTAAAAAATAATATATATAGATATTATATATGTGTATACGTTTATAAAATATTGTATAAAAATAATTCATGAATTGAATTTCCTTTTTCTATCTCTAACTATCTAAAATATTGTGATCAGTTCTGCAACTCCGGGCTCGGATTCCGAGGTACTCTCAAAATCTTATAATCAAAACTTTTTTCTTGAAGTAACCTTATTAGTTAATCGTTATTAAATTGGATTTTGTATGTGCTTTCTCAGGAAATCCAAAAGGAGATTCTTGATTTGAAAAATCAACTAGAGAGCGCTGAAGAACAACTTAGGTAATTTACGGAAGCCAGTCTTCTTTCTTATTGTACGGGTGTTTTTTTTCTTTTTTTTTTTAAAAAATAGTTATATTTTATAATTTTCAATATATTGGATAATATTATTTTTAAAAATAAAACACATAGTGGTTCCATTGGCCATAATTTCTTGTTAGTTCAATGGAACTTGAGCTGAAATTATGAAACAAGGACGTGGCTAGCTACTTGATGTAGTCAAATGAAATAGTCACCATTTTTTTTTTTTGTTCTTTCTATTTGAACAAAAAAAAAAGGATATTTGAACCAGAATCAGAGAAGTTTGCATCAATAACTGAGTTCGAATCGTGCGAGGTGCGACTTGTGGAAGCGTTGCGCCGTGTTACGCAAAGAAAAGTAAGTCCACACAATTATTTTAAGGAGATGCGAATTAGCCTATATAACTAGTATATGATCAAATGACGTTATTTCAGATATTTTTGCTAAGTAAGGTCAGGGAGCAGTCGAGCTATCACGACACCATACAGGTAATACATGTAATTCCAAGTAATGGCAATAATCACTGAAAGTCTAACAAAATTTTAAAAGCTGATGAATACTGATTCATATCGATTTACTCTTTTGTTTTTGATAACAATACGATCGAAACAGGAAATAAATACAGTGGTTCAGTATATTACAGAAGCACAAGCACATGGATCCCTGGAGAACCATTATCATGAACTAGGAAATGGGATATCCGAACTAAACAATATTAATGCTGGATCCGATGCATCTTCTGTTGATCTCAGGTACATCTTTCATTTAACGAACATCATATTTTCTTGGTCAGTTTTGAAGCCCTACTCGCAAACAAGATCATTACTTTAATCTGCATGATTTTCCAAATAAAATCCAATTATCTTGAGATCAGAATCTATTTCTCTTTAATTTTATTTTTTGGGGATTGATGCATTTTTGCCCTGCAGGGTGTAATGACACTTGAAGAGGGAGCCCTCAAAAAAACAGTAGGTGTCGAATCCATAAACTTTCGAAAAGGGGGTCCGACTTATTATAGTTTTTAGATAGAAAAGTCATAATTTTAATAATAAGTGAAATTTGGATCTTCTTCTTCTTCTTCTTTTTTTTGGTTGACCAATGGCTTAATAATCTTTGATCCACAATTAGTTGTTTTAGTCTATTGATGAAATAAATTGTTAAGTAAATTCGTCTATATGTTAATTTTGGCCCTAATGTTTTCTTTTTACAAAATACGATTAAATAATATCATTAATTATTTCGCAAAATTCTATTTTCATTTAAAAGTATTCAAAAGTCGATCCCCACAAATTACTTTTTTAAAAATGGCCATTAAATAATAATTCTTTGATTAATTCTTCAAAATATTGTTATGAAGAAGTCGTAAATAACACCTTTTTCCAAGTAATGGGAATCAAACGGATGCGGCAACAACATTTTCCAATGATTTCGATATAACTTGATTTTTTTAATTTTATTTATTTCTTATACTCATTTAAAAAATAATAATTTTAAAATATAATTTATTATTTACCTTTTATGGTATTATTGTGTGCATGCGTGGTATCAGCTTTCCTCCATTCTCACGTCGACATCTTATGGTGCTTTTGAAGCGATGCCACCCTCAATTTCCTCCATGATATTTGGTCGATTCGGAAATGAAATAGTTTTAATTTATAATATTGTGGTCAAAATTGAAGAACCTACTTTTTGAAAATATTCCACTCTTTTTTTGTGGGTTTTTGAATTATTCGTCCTTAGTAATTGCTGCACAAAAGTTCAAACAAAAAAACTCTGGTGAAACAGTTATGTTTGTAAATTTTGTGAAACTGATATTTTATTTATGTCACTCATGGAAAATATTATTTTTTTTATTGTAAATATAAATAGAATTGACTCATCTCACAAATAAAAATTATGACAAACTAACCTACTCAAGTTCAAACTAACCTATTGACCTTGTGATATTTGAATTGGTTCGGGAATTATGTTCTGAGTTTCATACTTGAACCTGAATGTTGTTAATTATTTATTGTTCGTAATATTAATTGGACTTTCGTGAAGAGTCGTTTTCGATGGAGTTAGGCCTTACGTTTGCATTTATATATTATTATTATTGTTCTTGGAGTCTGGAGAAGACCGCAAACGTCGCTACCATCAATAATCAACCTTGGAAAAGTTCATTCACTGCAGCTGAGACACGATATTGTAATTAAATTTATAATAATAATAATATATAATGAATAGATTTTTTAAAAAGAAAAGACAATATTAGTAGCTAGTTTCTGTTTTTTAAAAAAATGGAAAGATTTTTATAGAAAAACCAAAGCAACATGTACCTTAATAACCTAAGCTCTTTAGGAATATATGATGATCAGATCAATACAGTATCGAATCATAGAGATTTCAAATATAGTGACGATGGAACTTTTATTTATGCAGAACCCAGTTCACCCAATATAAATACAACCCATCAAACAACACCTCATATATTGTATTGTCTTTAGATCATACACGAAACAAACACAAGCATATACATACATCTATACTTATAATAATATTGTATATGGTCAAGCTGCCACCGCAGTCTCGGCCTTGTCGGAGATATTTTTGGCAGCATGCCTCTCTTTTCTTTCGTCTTGTTTCATTCCTTGCTCTCTACACTCTACGCTACAAAATCCCACATCACCCCTACAAAATTCAAAACCCTTTCCAGTTTAGCATTCAATTTCCCATATATGCAAAATAAAAGGTCAATAGGCATGAATTCAGCACTGGCAATGAGTTTAATTATATATATATATAAAAGGTAGAGTCAAACATAAGATTTACAGTTTCAACTTTCAAATCAACATCAATCATATTGTGAGTAGGACAGGAATGAATCACAAATTCATCAAGCTAGCTGGTGAATTCTTAAATAAAATCATACCTTAATTTTCTTGATTTTGCTAATTAACTCATATAAAATACAACTGAAACAAAATAGTTAACATTTTTTGATGATTAATACTGCTACTTTATTATTAATTTACCTATACATGTAGACGTCGATATCAGGAGCCAGACTCCGGTGGCAGAGGCCGCATCTCTTCAAGAAGTGATCCGTCTGGATTTGCGTATCGCCAGAACTCTTCACGTCGAATCTGGGAGAAAACACGGCCAACGAGCGGCGCTCATACTCGATCACTGGTGATCGACATTCCGACTGAGTAAAGAGCGCAGCCTGCTCCACGTTGACCGAATGGTCGACCCCGATCATGGACATACTAGTGGTACGCCGGAAAGAAGGGCGGCGACCAAGCTCGCCTAACATCGTTCACACCTACGAATATGAATCGCACACACTGTGTGACAGGGTGTGGGTATGTGTGTAGACTTGTGGTATAAAGAGCGTGGGAGCGAATATGGGCCGTTGGATTTGTGTGTATTGATACATCACTTTCTAATTTAATCATTTTGTCACTTTTTTTCTTTCAATATCATTGGCTCCTACTTTTGTTGAGTATATTATGATATTTTTTTTAAAAATTAAATCATATTTTTCATTTTTTAAAAAATATCGTGTAAATATATCAGTATTATTCATATAAAAAAACAAAAACCCAATTTTGATTTAGTTCGGAACACTAAATTCTAATCCAAGGAAAAAAACACATGTTTAATGTATAATATATTTTTTAATTGTGTACATTGATTGAATAGGTCGCTTGTATTTTAATTTGCTGAATTCAGCAATTTTTTTAAAAAAACACAATCTTTCAAAAATATATTCTTCATCGATTTTCTATCATTGAACATAAAAATTAATTTCAATTTCACTTTTCATCAAATAAAATATATGACAAAAACTTGTGTGAGACGGTCTCAGAGGTCGTATTTGTGAGACGGGTCTCTTATTTGGGTCATCAATGAAAAAGTATTACTTTTTATGGTAAGAGTATTACTTTTTATTGTGAATATGGATAGTCAACACGGATTAAGATCCGTGAGACGGTCTCACATGAGACTCACTCAAAATATATATATATCGTTTAATGAGATGTTTGCATTTCAAAAATGATCGACTGACCAATTTTTTAAAAACCTGTATAAAATATCATTCACCTTTGGTTATAAATTTTACACCAAACCAAAAATTCGCATAAAAACATGTGAATTATGAATGAGAGAAATATTACGCAAGAATTGTGATTTATATTTTTTTCTTTTTGGAAGAAAAAATAGAAATGAAATGTGATTTTGATACCACGCGTCTCCACCTTTTAATTCGTAAAAGCTACCAATTTCAATTTATATTATAATTTCCATATATATAGAAAATAAAAAGAAATTATAAAGATGGAAAGACCCTCTTTAGTTCTGCTAAAGGCCTAACCAATCGTTTTCCGGAATCGTTTTAAATAACAATCGTATTAATTATTGATGTTGTCCAGCTCAAAATATATTTTCAAACACTTAATTTTTTTAAAAATATATATATAAATTTTTTTTTGGAAAAAAAAAACCGAATTTTTTTGTTTTTAGTTTCTCATTTTATTTTTATATTTATACGAAAAATAACTTCGGGTACCTGTACAGGCCCTGATTGGGCCCGTTTTAAAACGGATCTGATAATTTTAAAGAACGGCCTGGTCCATCTTTTATAAGTCTGCGGCCATGGGTTGGGGCTCAGTTTTTTTTACTAAAAAAAACTTATATATTTAAAATAATATATATTTATATAATAAAAATTATATATAGCCACACTGAATACTATTATATAATAATTTTAAATATATTACATTTTTATATTAAATATGATTATTTTGATATTTTAAAAAATATCATTTTTATTTTTGATTTTATTATATTTTTATTTTTGTGAATATATTAATTAATTTATTAAACAATATTAAATGTAGGCAGAATAGAAAACCTAACATTTGTTTTTCATAAATGCCACTTGTACTTTATATATATAAAAGTAATTTTTCCCATACGTTATATGTGAATGAAGTAGTTGATATAATATGATTATATTTTAATCTATGTCTTTATTTTTAAAATTAAAATTAGCTTGAAAAACATTATTATTTAACGAAAAAAATCGCTTTTGGTATATCTAAACAAAATGGACAAATTAGAGCAAAGAAAAGAACAAAATGGACTATGTTCTAATTATTTTTCGCCCACTTTTGTATTACTATAAAGAATTTAACAAAAACTAATATTATATCTTCTCATGGATCTTTCACAAAAACTCTTGTGAGACGGTCTCACGGATTAATTTCGTGGATTGAATCTCTTATTTGAGTCATCCATGAAAAAGTATTACTTTTAAGCTAAGAGTGTTACTTTTTATTGTGAATATCGGTAGGATTGACCCGTCTCACAGATAAAATTTCATGAAACCGTCTTACAAGTGACTTACTCTGAATCTTTTATGAGACTAATCTTATTAATATTTAAAAAAATATTTACCCTAAAAAATATTGATTATTTAATTTAATCTATATTGTTTATATTATTTTAAAAAACATTTGGCGAGGACCGACAGAGATCAACGTGGTAACAGAGAGTCTATGCTAAAAATAAAATTAATTATCGCCGCGAGACGCGCTTTTGCTTTCTTTCTTATCAGGTGACCCCACGCCAGCCCACATCCATTTCATCCATTATATCTCACCGCCCATCCTTACGAAATTTGTATTCCAGAAAAGAAAATCATCCAAGCAATGGCGAAAAACCTGCTTCTTTGGTTTGCTCTGTGTGTCCTGCCCGCAATTGTCATTGCGCAGGATCCTCTTCTTCTGAAGGGCTCTGTTTACTGTGATTCATGCCGCTGCGGGTTCGAGACCGATGCTTCCAAGTATCTCGCTGGTAACTGCCTCACTAAACTTCTTTATGTCTCTCTTTTACTGTACATGAACTGGATGCCCTAGATCTGTGCGTCCAGCAACCAAAATGTGTTGGATCTGGTACAGTTGATGTTGGATTTTGTAGATTGTGAAGGGTTTTGTCGGAATTCTGTAGAATTTGTTTCACATCGGTAGTTTCTCCCCAAAATTTGTAATCTTTTTTTAGCATTAGCCATAGGATTAAATCGATGCTGTTAAAAGTGCGAAGATGTGTGGTTATACGAAATGTTGCGTATGAAAGGATTTGAATTCATTATGTTATCAAAATGACTTTGTGTTACCAAGTCGAAATATTTAGGTCCAAACACATGATCCAAGTTTTTTGTCAGTTGGAAGGGTTTTATCGCTGACAAAATTTTCTTACACCAAGTTGGCTACTTCAAAAGTTAAAATCTCACGCAGAATGTATCATCGTAGATTCTTTTGTTAGCTTTGCTTACAGTTTTAAGATGACCCCCACAGATATCTGAAATGTGCTTGTAACCTCGACATGTAAATGAAATTTGATGTTTTCTTCCTCTTTACATTTTGCTTAAATTGTAGTCTTTCCTTGCATTTGGCCTGGTATAATGAGTAAAGTGTCATGGACTTGGCAGGTGCTGTTGTTAGAATCGAGTGCAGGAGCAGGGCCAACTCCGAACTAACATACCAGAAAGAGGGAGTCACAGATTCGTCGGGAAACTACAATGTGTTGGTTGAATCGGACCGTGGGGATGACTATTGCGATGCGGTGCTTGTGAAGAGTTCAGATCCTGAATGCAGTGAGCCAACCAAAGGGCGTGATCGTGCGCGTGTCATTCTCACTCGCAACAATGGGATGAGCTCCAACACCCGTTTTGCCAATCCCATGGGATTCCTTAAGCACACACCCTTGGCTAGCTGCTCCAAGATTCTAAAAAAGTACGAGGAGGCGGAGGATTAAAATGCTTGAATTCAACTTAGATGCTTTGCGTTACTTAAAAGATTGTGTTAGCACCTTATTATTCTATGTGTTTCACTGCTTGTGGTAGGATTTTGTTGTGTTATTGATCCGGCCATATCATATTTATGGGAGTTGCTAAGATTACTTAGAGCCCAGTTATGCCTTATATGTGCAAGCCTTATGATCGCAATGCTTGTTTTTTAGAATCGTTGCGATTTTTAGCTGGTTATCTATTTATGTATTTCGGTACCTAAATCAAGGTGACTTTAGAACCCGTTGGAAATAAGTTCTACGAAGGTGGAAAAAGTTGGTGTAGCTCTAACCTATTTAAAAAATATGTTTTATAATCTAATAATATTAAATTTAAATAAAAATATTATTAGTGTTAATATTTCTTTCTAGAGCAAAAAGATTCAATTAATAGTCAGACTAGTTTGTCGCCAAAAGATGAGCCACGGAGTTATTTTCACCAGGGAATAAGTTGATAAGGGCGTCCATGGAATTATAAATTGTATTCGTAATTGCAGAGACAAGATGAGCGTCAAAGTTCTTTGGTTCTTGAATAGCTTGACGTATTAGTTTTGCGTCGATCATACCTCGGTGACAATGGAAAGATTGAGCCTGCCAATGTTCCCTCCTTGACGGCATTCAACTCAGCAGTATGGTGAGAAAACCTGCATTAAAAACAGCGGACAAGAGCGAAAGAACAACACCCTCAGCATCCCACCAAAAATTAATTTTAACGACGGAAAAACGATTGCATGATATTGATTTTGTTGAACCCAGGTGGTGTACGCCAAGTCCGTTATATGTAGATTTGAGCTACATGGAAGAAAATGTTTAGATGTTGTAGTGGCAAAAGAGCCCCATGTGTAGTTTTCTCGGGCAATTACCCCTGCAGCCGGCGTACTTTAACCACAAAAATCACTCCCACAAACCTTAGTAAAAGTATCTAGATCAACAGCTTGCCCAAACTCGGCGAGACAGCAAAAAAGGTCCACATAAGAGCCCTGTTCATGTTGGATCTCGGTTTTCTACGTGCCCAAACGCAGCGGAAGTTTAAAATTTTTATTTTATTTTGAAAACAAAATAATTCTTTTGGACACTCGTATGGTTTTCAGGAATTAAACATGCATAGGATGTTTAAAAATTATACCTTTGTGAATTAAATCACTGGACTCCAACTAATCCGGTATAAACGGATTAGCTCTTGTTGATTCCCTACGAACTTTCTTCAAGAAATCCTCCTATCAAGTCCACGACTAGATAGTGTGTTCCTCTTCCAATTTGCACTAGAAAATATGGAAGATATTTTGCGTAGAAGAGAAAATAATTGAGAGATGGCTCAAATTTTCCTTTAAAAATAGTGGTCAATTTTTTTTTTCTCTTTGGAAGTGGGAGTCTCGAAGGGGTGGTAGGTGGTGGTGTAGGGTTTGACCTTTTTTT
>NC_133320.1:1781734-1847512 GCF_012295235.1 Primulina huaijiensis
GTAAACGAGTCAAAGCACAGCCCTAGCATATAGAGCCTCAGTGTTGTCCCGGGTCGTAAGGACTAATGGTGTACAATCATAACCACGGACTTATCCTCTCGATGAATGATAACCACTTGGAAAGTCCGAGGGAGGGTTGTTCGGTATAATCATCATATGACTACCCATCTGGATGTTTGGACATCTCTATGCCCATACCAAGAAACTCAGTACACAANGAATCGACTAGGAACGAATTTAGATCATACAGTGTTTACAAATGAGTTTCAACATCGAATTACGATTCATTTGTATTAAAGTATAATCAAGGTCTTTATCTATGTTTGAAATCATGGGTATACAGATAAAGAAATAACAAACCATGAAATAATGAATTATATTAAAATAAAGATTGTTCTTTACAACTGAGTCAATAAAATCCCTAGTCAACAGTTGACTTGCAGGACATCTACTCTAACAGTTCAAAGCTAGCCAAAACGGGTCAAATAGCAGTGAGTTTCCAGCACTTTACCACCACATTGCAGTACAAAAATGCGTGCAAGCAATCCTCAGAATTGGTATTATCAGCTGACATAGACGACCCACCATAATTCCTCGCATGGACAGATTATAATTGCGGTTTTTGCACTTATATTATGATTACACATTCTGGTGTTTGCAGGAATTAAGGCAACAACCAAGTGTTCGTTGCATAATTAACAGTGGAAAGAGACGAGAGCAAAGAAAGGAAGATCACAGAGTCAAAAAGCAGATTGAAAATTTGAAGAGTAGTTACGTACACCGCGCTGCTGGCTAGGCGCACCCACGTCTGGCGTGTTTTAGAAAAAAAATGTAGAATAAAATGCGAAGCCTTAGCGTTGATTTTTTCTCATCTTTTCTTCCCGATTAAGTGTTACAACTTTGTTATTTGTTACCTAACTCATTCGATCATCTAAAAAAAGTTGATATTATTTTGTGTTACATCAAATTGTTCTCTCTCTTTGGGACAACATCCCTTCTCATTCACTTGCTAAAACTCGACACCGTGGAAGAAATCTCGCAACAACAGGTTAACCCGAAGAGGCAGAATATCATACGATGCATGCCATGCATAAATGGATCTTCATTTTATTTGGAAGACTCATATTCCACAGCTTCCTAATGCCCCTACGTACCTAGACCCGAACTATGTCCATTACTGCCCTCTTCCTCACCCTCAACAGCAAGTCGATACCCGGATTTCACAGTATACTTCCCTTTAGTATCATATTTCCATACATGAACATCCTCACCATCCATTATTTATATTATTGTTAGGCAGTTTAGTTAGAAAGCTCATGAATTCGCTAAGCTAACGAGTCAAACTCTGGACAAAAATGGCAAAGATTTTATGAGCTCGATCCTTGACTTTCTCATGAACTTTAGAGTTGAAGAATTTGAGGAGAGGTCAGGCTCACGTAATTTAATAGGTTTCTATTGAGACCGTATCATATATCTTTATCCGTGATATGAGTCATCTATGCCTATATTTACAATAATAAATAATATTTTGACATAAAAAATAAATTTTTTTTTTTATGAGTGGCTTAACTAAGAGATCTGATTCATAAAAATGATTTGTATAATTAGGAGTTCCAACCTGTCCTCGATTTATTCAAACCTGTTAAAGAACATGAGAACGTGTCTCTCAATCTTGCAATTGCTACACATTATCCTAGTTATTATCGAATATTCCATTCCTATTTTCTGGTAAATTCACATTTTAGCAGCTCCACATAAGGTTAAGTGTATAAGATACTAAAAGTAGCCATAAATTCTCACGTGCAGATTGATTTTAGCTAAGTGAACGCTACTCCAAAACAGGGGCGTAGGGCCAAGGAGGGTTTTATGTGTAGTCATGGACTGCTTCTTTCATCTTCAATTGGCATGATTTATTATCATATGGGCTACTTTATAAAGTATATTTTTGGGTTTTCTGCTTTGATTGAATTTGAAGCACAATCCTTTTGGAAACTAATACCACCACCACGTATTGGGATACTGTATCAATCATCCACTGATCGAATTCGGGAGTAAGATAAGCCTAAAGTAGTACCACAGCCATTCATTCATATGTCAGAGAACTCGTGATTTGGCTTCCTACCTTATCTTCATCTTTATATATTGTTTAAATTAATATTCATACGTAACGATAAGGTCATTAAATTACAAAAAAAAAGAATCTTAATTATCTTCATATCACAACATCATATGCCTATTTCTGTTCCATTTTAAACTAAACCCACTATAAAAATTCGATGAGCAAGAGCATGCAACTCGAACTCCACCATTAATCCGTGATCCTAAAAACTTTTGTTTTGTTAACTTCTACAAATTGAACATGTACATCATCAATATACCATCAGATTGTGCATATGGCCTTCTGATCGAATCCGAACTGCTGAAAGAACCTGATCATCACCAAGTTCAAATCGAGTTATTAACCGAACAGGTCTGCATATATCCTATGCCGGGTCTTTTAGTTTACATCACCATGCACGATCCTCCTCGCTTTGTTAAAACGAGGATTAAACTAGATATGCAGTGGACAAATGTGTGACACGAGTGCGTTTTGTAGAATAGGTGTGCATGGGAATTAAGTCACTTAATTTAGTTAGAGATAGGATGAGAATGAAAGCCACTGAAGCCAGTTTTATAATTTTTAAAGACATGATTTTCATCTTTTTCGATTGCCATCATAAAATATAAGTACTAGATATGTGATTTTAAATAGGTTGACTTTAATTTTAGATTAGAATAGAATGACCACTAAGTTATTATTGGCGAATGTCAACCGATCCAATGTAGTTTTGACTTTGAGAGTTGGCAAAAATTTTCGTGAAACATATCTTCTTATTGCGGTCATACATAAAAAAAAAATTTATTTTTTATATCAAAAATATTATTTATTATCGTAAATATAAGTATGGTTCGCCCGTCTCATAAGAGACCTACTATTAAAAGTATCGGTGGGTGAAAATACACATGATTGGAAGAGATATTGCTAATTTTAAACAAATTCAAGTGCATCATAATGGTTTTCTTAATTTATTCACCGTTGGATTAGCTATTATTTGCTATTATTGACCTGATAAGGTCGATGTATAAATATTATTTCTGTATGCACTCGAATATATATCTTAGAATATAATATTTATTGTCTTGTGGTTTGTGGGGGTGATGGCGCTATCTGTGTGCCGCCCAAAGGATTGAATTGCCTCACTTTGTGGAATCATCTGTTTGACCTTTTCTAGTAAAATAATTTGTATTCTTGACTCTGTGAACATGATCAGCGGCGGCATGTGGCAATCACTACTAATATAATTGATTGTGTGCATCGACACTAGATAAACTCTAATTATTGCCTTGCCGCACCCGTTAATGCATGGCATTGTTTGAATAAAATTAAATATACACATCAATAAAATTTTAGAATCTGTCATCTGAAAGAGCAAATTAAAAGACATAACTCTATAAAATAATAATCTTTATGCCCTAGTTTGTTTTAAACATAATGGGGATAACTCGCTTTCCAAAAGCACTAAAAAAGTCAACTCAGTAGTGTTATATTTTTAAGAGTAGTTTTTTTGTGATACGATCTTAAATCTGAGTTGGGTTGAACATCTATATCCCTAAATTGACATGTGAAGTTTTTGTGATCACTAATTTGTTTTTTTATGAGAAAGTCTCATAATTTTATGTACGTGAAACAAGTTAACTAGACTATATTTAAAATAAAAATATAAAAAATAATATTTTTTTATTAATAAAATAAAATAAAAAATTTGTTTCACAATTTTTTTGAAACTATAATTTTCACGTCAACAAAGATGCCGTGGCTTGTAAGAATATCTACGTTCGTGAAACCAGGAAAGGGCCCCATTTTTTGTAATAAAATCCCGGGTCCCACATTAACCCCTATAGATCTCCCGCAATGCGCCTCTTTAATTGCTGAATTTGACTTTTGACTTCGTAAAACCTACCCCCAATTAATGTCTTCCCAAATTTCCAATGGCCCATCAAAAATTTAACAACTGTTTGATTTGAATAAATTTTTAACTATAATTCATACGTTATATTTTAATAAATATTATAATGCTTACTAAAGTATTTGTTACGATAAGATCTATTTTCTTTCAAATGATTTACAGATTAAATCATGGTAAAAACTTGTGTGAAACGATCTCACGGATCGTATTTCATGAGACGGATCTTTTATTTGGGTCATCCATGAAAAATTTTTACTTTTTATGCTAAGAGTATTACTTTTTATTGTGTCTCACAGATAAAGATTCGTGAAATAGAATATTACTTTTTATTGTGTGTCACAGATAAAGATTCGTGAGACCGTCTCACAAGAGACCTACTATTAAATCATTCATGAAATCGAAAACTTTTGATCATGTATATTATAGTGCATGTGACATTAAAACTAAGAAAAAGAATACAACGGATCTATATTTGTGATATGAGTTGATCCAAACTATTTATATAAAAAATTAATTTTTTTGACATAAAAATATATTTTAATGAACCGGATCATATTAGATCATATTCGTCTCTTACCAGTGAAACAATTTACAAGTGCATGGTTGATTTTATTTCGGGTACTTTTCAAGATTTTCAATCTTCCAGTTTACTTTGTATTTTTGTGTATTATTATGATATAATAATATAATTTGACAATAATAATGTTGATAGTTGTGAAAGTAAGTTGTAGAAAATAAAACATAAAAAAATTGTTTTACCTTCCTAATTCAAAAATATTCTAGAGGCGGAGGCAAACATATGGCAAATTGTGTTAATCACTACAACAATAAATGGCTATTGTGACATTTTTTTATAGGCACTTTTAATTAAATGTTGTTACAAATACTTACTAATGACACTTGTAAAAAATTAATAATGTGTAAAATAAAAAAACATATTAGATTAGTTATCCTGACATTTTTAATTGATATCATTTTTATATAGAGGAAAACAATTATTTTTCCCACGCGTAAAAAATAATTAAAAAACTAAAATTTGTCAGTATAAATAAATGAGGGAATATTTGGGTTGGATAAATATTGGAGGAGGGAAAATAATTGTTTCCCTCCATATAAAAAATGACATCAATTAAAAATGTCAGGATAACTAATCTAATATGTTTTTTTATTCCCAAATTTATTTTATCTATTTTTCCTTCCTCCAATATTTATCTAACCAAAATATTCCCACATTTGTTATTATCACTATAAATAACATATACGACACTTTTAGTTGTCATTAAATGATTTTAACTGACATATAAATTTGTCATTATTACTATAATAACAAGACATGTATAAATGTATTTAAAACATGAGTTTTCCTGATTTAAAATTGTCATTATATCAATAATTAGTAACACGTATGAAGTTGTCATTAACATCTTATACTGACATTAAAAAATGTCAGGAAGTTTAAGACGACATTGGAATAGAGGACATTTGTTGGAGATGTCACTAAAACTTGAATGTCACTAAATATTGAATATGATGACATTTATGAATGTCACCATAAGCATTTATTCTTGTAGTGAATATTTTTACACACACAAAATCAATTATCAAGCTTTGCATTTACTTTTTGGACAGAAACTATACCAAATTATTGAAGTTCTGATATTGATGGCAACTATGGTGTATTACATATTTTTGAAGTCGAGTTTCGAACATAATCGTTTCAAATTTAAGATTTTGATTTTAAATATTGTCTCTCAAAGATGCTACATGAGAATTCAGGAGGAGGAGATTGGGCCAAGAAGTCATTCCAGATCGAACTGCATAATCTGTTTGTCTCTCAATTTTCTTTCTTGTTCATAACGAGTGTTCTGCATGTGCAACAAGTTCATAACATTGCGTTGGTTTTTCTTCCTTGTTTGATTGCTGCTGGTACACCAGATTGTGGGCTGGAAAGTGGTTCGCTAGTCGTCATCTGATTGGATTTGGGTTTAAACACAACAGATACCAATAAAGTGGATGATTTATACATATGGAATACAGAGAAAATATATTGGCAAAGAAAGCTTGCTAATGCCAGTCTACCTATCCAAATGCATTCCCCCAAATTCCCAGTCTCGTACGCAACGATGGTGTGGCTTGCCCAACGCGCAAAAAAAGTACGGATATCCCAAATAATAATTCAATAACAATTAATTTGTTTTTACCGTATTTTGGGAGTAAAAATTTGTAATTTAATAGTTAAAAAAACAAGTGTTGATGTCTGTGTACGTAAAGTTCAATGTATAAGAGCAATAATTCGAGTTCTTTGTGGGCATATACATTGTACATACTCTTTGAGGTGTGACCACTATCCCTTTAAATTTAATATTGTTTTGTGTTTCTCGATGATGTTTGAGTAAGTATTTTATTAGACAGTCTTACGGATATTTATTCGTAAGACGAATCAATCATACTCATATTTACTATAAAAAGTAATATTTTTCATAAATGACCAAATATAATATCCAACTCACAAAATTGATTTGTGAAACCGTTTTATATTAATTTTTTTCATAATGTTTGTTTATTTTTTGTTTTGCTTTTTGTTGGTATTTCTAAAAGGAGTTGCCTACTATTATGGTATTTTAAGAAACAAAAGTTGAAAATAAAATAATGTCATGATGAAGAATCAACGAAGATCGTGGTTTTAGAAAATAATTTATGAACATCAGGCAAAGTTCGAAGTTATATATAATTAAATCTCTCGATAATTTATGTTATTTATCTTACTTCAATAAAATCATTAATTATTTATTTTATTTCAATAAAATAATTGAATTTAAATTATAGTATTATTAATATTTTATTAATTATTAAAAACAAATTTATCAATCTAATCAAATTATACTATATTATTTATCTTGGTATATTTTTATCCTTTCTTATAATGCCTTAGTGAATATAGGTAAATTGGGCATGGTAGGTTGCCGGATAAGTCATTTAACCCGAGCTCAACAGTGTATCGAAAGCTTATTAGTTCGCTCTACTATTTGACGATTACGTTTTCTAAGTAGTCAAATTGTAGTTTCAAAAAAAAAAAAAAAAAAAGTAGTCAAATTGTAAATTTTGTTTTTTCGCCTATTAGTTCTATTTAACTAGATAGATTGTTGATGTATTCCTGAAAATCAAAATCTGATAATTAAAAAAACAATTGATTAAAAAAATAGGTTAATTTATTTTTTGGATGATTTTTTCTTATTATCTATTTATTTCAGAAGGTTATTTATTTATTACTCAACATATCTTGTAATGTAAACTGGATAGTGAAAAAGTGATACTAGTAGATAAATACACAAACGTCCAAATTTATGCAACGGGAATCATAAATTGTCCCGGAAAAAAATAAATATTCATCTAGATAGATTAGGCCATGGCGACAAAAAGATGGGGATTAGGTGTTGATGAGACGGGAAATTGGACTTCAATTTTCATCGATCGTTTTTTTGTGTTCAGTCCTTTGGTATTTTTTTAGTATCACATTTCCACATGAAGTATACCACATTTCCACATGAATTGTACCACAATTTGTATGACATAGTACCACAATTTTGTGGGTAGAAAATAAACACAAAAAAATGTTTTGATCGATGATTTTTCACCTAACTTTCCCACGATGAGAATCAATTTTCACATAATAAAAAAAAGAAGGGTGGGACCTCATTTTTCACGAGCCAACGGAAGCTTCTGGATAGCCACGAAGATTTCCCAAATCTTGAATATTCACACATATATAATAACTTGTTAAAATATGAAAATGAAATGAATATTTTTGTGTAATTTCTAATGTAATTGACATAAAATTACAATAATAACCTTTTTTTACTGATATCGAATCGAAAAAATCACAAAAAATCTAGCTTTTACGAGTTTTTTTACAAAACAAACATTTACGTTACAATAATTAATATATGAAATTAAGAAAGTGGATATAATAATTGTATGTATGTTATTCTTGTTGTTGGGTACGGAAATGCAATTAAAATCGATTTTGATAATAATAAAACATTTTAACGTGTTTTTAATATATTTATTAGGTGTGTAATTGATAGATGTTATGTTGGAAGTTTTTAGAAGCTGAAACTCGAATTTAGTCGAGAAAAAAATCTGGCGTAGTTGATTATTTTGAACATATCTCATTACTCAATGTTCCAAATGACCACTGTTAAGACGGTTGAACATCCAACTCAAATCGCTACAAATTATATCTTAGACTGGCTCGACGAGTTCGAATATTACCTAGGCAAACCAGTAAACGCAATATCAAGCTAGAAAACTGCATTAGAAACCGGTTTGATATGACTAGTTTTGATATTTTGTGATTTCTCTAAGCTCGGCTATCCAAATGGAATAGTTCAGTATGCGTTACGAAGCTAAACAAATATCTACAAATCATCTTCTCAAGTAAAAGTCTGAATATGAGCTTAAAAACTGATAAATCGCATTGAAGTTTTTAGTTCTACACATGATGAAGAAAATAGTTTCAGCTTGTATGCAGTGTTGTATTTCAAGTAGCTCTCTCATGCGAACTCGAGCTGAGCTACATCCAGTCGGATCGGACCTATCATACATCTAGTCGGACCGGACAATACACCATACAGCCGGGCCGGACCAAACATCAACTGCCAAGTAACGCGAATATGACCATCTCAATGTCAGAAATTGTATATAATTTTTTGAAACTGTCATATTCTTGTATCTAACGTATATAACACTCTTGGAGTTATAAATCCAACACTTTAAATATCAAATAACAAAATTTGACGAGGATTAAAAACATTGGCATATTATAAAAAAAAAAAAAAGAAGCTTGAATATGAGCAAACACCAAAAAGTGAGGTGTGAGGAACAAGAAGAAAGATGAGCTTTTAAAGAAGAATCCTCCATACCAAATCAAGTTTGTTGAACACTCTTCCATGTTCAAGAATAGAAAAAAACATCATTTCAAGATAGCTCAATCACACAATGTATCACAGGTTCAAAGCTTTAAATCAACACGGAAGCTTTTGGCTCGAAGATGCTTTTTATTTTTATTTTACACGTGTGTTATTTTTATATACAACTCGAGTAAAGATTTTTTTTTAAAATCTAAACTACTTATACTACCCACGTCGATAATTTATCTTTCATAAATATTTATATAAAATAATATATTCTAAAACTTTTTACGTTTAATATTCTAATATAATTGACATAAAAAATATATAGATCGAAACTCATTGGAAGAAGTATTTTTTCAGCTAAAAACATCATATATATGATCACAATTAGACGTACAAAAACAGTACAGTATTCATACTAATATTGACCGAATATACATACCACAAGTCAAAGATATTGACTACCTAATGAGAACGCGCCATCTGTCTATCAATTGACAACTTCCAGTATTAGATTTTATCAATCTTTAGGTGTCAATACATTATTGGCCATACTTGAAAAAAGAAACGCGTTATTGGCCGTTATCAACAAGTAGCCCGTGCCGTAAGTTTGAATTTAGAGAATAACTTCTAATTATTTTATTTATAACTGATATATATATTATAATATAAATTTGTAATAAAAAGAGCGAGAAGAAAATTTATCTACATAATAAATTATATTTATATTAAATAAGATTGAAATGAAATTTATATAATTTAATATGAGACACTCTCATAAAATTACGTTATAATTAAATTCGTATTCAAAATGAATAAAATATTTTTAATATAAAAATATTTTATTTTGAATATTAAGATTAACCTCATACAATGAGTTTTTTTTTTTCCCGACATTTATATTATCGAATTAAATTATCTTAAAAAAAGGTAATCTATAGAGAACTTGGCCTCTATATATTGAGCAGAGACTGCACCATTTCCATGGAGTGAGAAATACAGTGAGAGGCCATCGGAAAAAAAAAAAATCAAGAGCGCTGCGTTAACATTTTCGTCTAAATTTTCTTCCCCTTCTATGAACACCCCGCTTCTTGGATCCCTTTCTGTCATCGTCTGTCTTTCGAAAATTTAAATCGATTTTCCTGGGTTTGGTTTTCTTCTATTGGAGGTTTAATTTTGGTCATTTTCATACCTGAAAAAGGAAAAACGTAACCCGATAACGTTGTATTTTTTGAAAGCCAGGTGATTCAGAACAGAGATCACTTGTTTGTGTAAATTTATTTTTTCTTGCTGATTTTTTGTTTTTCTTGGATCTGAACTGCCAATAGGGTTTGTTTTTATACCCGGGAAGGTGTAGTTTTGGATCTTGAAAAAGGTTCTAAGAAAAGGTTGCTTATTAGAAAACCGATTCGATCCTGTCCGTGTAGAAATTTTGAACTTTTGCAGATCTGATAATTACCTGTTCTTTGGTTTTGGTATAAGAATCAGGTTAATTTTCTCGACCTTTTAGATTTTATTAATTGTCCTTTGTGTGTGAATCTTCAATTTTTCTTGACATAAGAAACCATGGCTGCAGCTTTAGATGCATACAGTACTTGCAGTGGTCAAGGTTTCTCCACGGATCCCCTGAGAAAAGAGCTTATGCAAGCACTTGAACCTTTTATGAAAAGTGCTTCATCTTCTAAAAATATTTCTTCTGTTTCCCCTTTTGATTCAGTTTCTTCTTCTTGCTCTTCTCTCTTTCCTGGATCTTCCAATATGTACCCTGCTTTGGGCTCGATCTCTTCAAAAACCAATGAAAAATTATTTTCTCCTGTTTTTTATGGTGTTAGTCAACCAGGAGATGAGCCAACTGTTAGTTATAGTTCCATGGGGCTCAATCACCCTACCCCATCTCAGATCCTGCAAATCCAGGCGCAGTTTCAGCAGATCAACGCTCAATTTCAGATCCAGCAACATGAAATCCAAAGGGGTCTCAATCAGAACTCATTTTCAAGATTTCTTGCTCCGACACCTGTCCCTATGAAGCAGCGTGGAAATCTCCCGAAGCCCACAAAGCTCTACAGGGGAGTGAGGCAGAGGCATTGGGGGAAATGGGTGGCTGAGATTAGACTCCCGAAAAACAGGACCAGACTATGGCTTGGAACCTTCGACACCGCGGAAGAGGCGGCGTTGGCTTACGATAAGGCTGCGTATAAACTGAGAGGGGACTTTGCGAGACTCAATTTCCCCCATTTAAAGAATCAATTGTGCCAAGGATTCAGTGGTTTCAAACCCCTCCATTCCTCTGTTGATGCAAAACTTGAGGCCATTTGTCAGAACTTGACCATTTCTCAGAGTCAGGGGATTTCAGGAAAGCCCTCTACTGTAACTTATAAGAAGATTAAACCTTCGGCACAAAATGATGAATCAAAGCTCGATACTTTAACCAACGAGACATCAAATGAAACATCGAGTTATCCGGAAGCAATTGGTGCTGTCAAAGTTGAGACCTCGTTATCATCCGATTCCCCATCTGATGAAACATCGTCACCTTCGTCATCACCATCAGCCGGGTCGGTTTTGGGTTCCGGGTATCCTGAACCGGAAGATATCTTCTTCAATTTCACGGAGTTTTCCTTCGATGCATTCGATAATCCGATGTTGCAGAAGTTCCCTTCGGTGGAGATTGATTGGGCATCTTTGTATTAAGTTCTCGATTTAATTTTTCTAGCAAGTCCTAGGTCTCATATGAAGTCTTAGCTATCTATGGCTTCTGCATATGGACTTTTTGACATTTGCAGTGCCGAATAAGTAGTTTTAGGTGTATGTAATGTAAGGAAACTTCATCTTTGTCTGCTGGTAGTTTTTTTCCATGTACGACAGATGAAGCTCAGTCGTTTTACCTTAATTATTATTAGCAGTCTGTGAATGTACTTTGTAATTTCAATCTACTTGTATCAATTATTATGTTGTAAAATTTCAGTCTTTATTTTTATGCGTTCTTGTAAGACAATTATTTGTATTAAATACTACACATATATATATGTATAATTTAACTTTTTGATAACTTGGATGATGAGTATCAAATATGATCAAAGAGCGTGCGTAAACATTTGTTTTTCTTTTGGCAAGTTGGACGATTTTTTGGGTGATCGCATCATGTCATTAATTAAAAAGTCGATGTGTGCCAAAAAGTAAACCCAAAAAATTGTCTGATTATAATCGTATATTGCATATGCGAGAGCGACAAGACCGATCGATTTTCGAAGAGCCAGCCAGCCTTTGGTGGGGGCAGATCTCATATCATGATTATTTTTTTAAAATTCTAATATGAATATTTTTAAAAATCAAACTTGTAGTTTTCGCATGCCTTCGTTGTCTTCTCGAATTCTCTTTTCATTAACAAATATTAGTAAACACTAGCTATATTAGTAACCACGAAAACGAAGCACAATTTCTATCTTCTTGGTGATAGTTCCGTACAGCGCGTGCGATGCTGATTTCTCTTTATACACCAATTCACAATAATATAAGCTAAACATCGACCCGAGAAAGCACACTTGAAAAAAAAAATTACTCACACTCTGAAAAATATTTATGTTAAAATGTCTCATATGAGTTGAATAAAATATCTGAAAGTTGCATATATGAATTTGGACAATCCCCTTTTTTTAAGCTATTTTTTGGGGTTGAGTTAAGTTAAAGTTCCAATCTTGACAATTTATGCGCAAGAGAATATGTGATATCATATCATATCAGAACATATTAATCATGTATAATTTCTAATGTGATTAGAAATGTGTACATTATATTGGTTTCCCTAGATAGTAAACAAAACATATAGGTACATATATAATTTGAAAAGAAGATGTGATTGCTTAGTTTTCACTCATGCGCGCACCATCGAAAGCATCGCGTAAATTATCTTGTCAATACGACTAAAGCTGCATTATTTGATTGAAAATAGAGGCAAACATGATCCACGATTCAAGAATTTTATTTTATATATTTTATTTTCTCATATGGTTTTCATTGCATTGTAAACCGATTTATAGGCCACAAAATTAATCACAAACTAGTTTTGTGTGTATATCACATATGAAATACTAAAGAGCGAGTTTGTTGGTTGCTCAATGTTATTATTAGAATCATTATTTCTATAGAAATGAATGAATAAATAGGTCAAGAGAAACATCACGTCATTGTTACAAGCTTGTATCATATGAGACGGTTTCATGAATATATATTTGTAAGACGGATAGATTCTATTAATATTTACAATACAAATTAATATTTTTTACATTCGTTTCACGCAATTGACACATACCACCATGTCAGTTTTTTGTCCATTGTCATGATTCACAAACTATTTAAGTACACTAACACGCATTTTGTTTTAAATCGTGCCAAATTGCATTAACTATATATATATATATAAAAATTCTTGAAAAAGAAAAGAATCAAAGAATTTAGAGGCCACCATAGCACTTACACTGACTTTCAGGCATATAATCCTTTCGATTTCAAATGGTTCTCACTCTTTATTCTCAGCGCATGCGAAGACAAATTCACACTGCCAAAAGATGATTCTAAAAGTCCTCTTTTGAGCATTAAGAATCCTTCGAAGATGAGCAATGTAAGATTAACCTTTTACCTTCTTTTATGATCATACCCCATTGAAGAATATATAATAAAATAACTTTTTAAAATCTGATAACAGATCCCCTGAGGAAAAAATGTTCGATTTTATGATATAAAGGAGTGTGAATAGTTGTAAAATGTCGCTGCGTAAAGTTATTCCTCCACCAATTGATAATAAAGGCAAATGATCAACTTGACAAATTTCATCATCAGTGGGCTGTACTCGATCGGGTTTAAGCTTCTTTTGTAATCCAAGAACAATATATATTCAATTTTAATATAAATCTTCGAATTAACGCAACAATCTGTTAATCATGTTAGTTAGGTAAACCAATCTATACAACTTGATTTTGGATGGAATGATGGATTTTAAATAATGTCTCGAATTTTTCGTATCAATTTGTCTGAAAATTAAACGAAAGAATTGAAATTTCTTTTGTTGTCCAATTTTTTTTTCTCTTTAATTTCAAAGAAATTCTCCAACCTAGTTATTTGAAATCATGATCACCACAAATCCAATCTTTCCATCCAAAAATAACGTTACCTTTTAAATTATTCTAAATTACTCGTTCAAAAATCTCAGCAATGACTAATGTAAAAACGAAAACGATAAGAGGGGGGAAAAATGGGGCCTTTCTTAAATTAATTCCGAGTGGGCCAAAGGTTTTAAAATAGAACTATGTAAGTCTCGTGGGCAACAACAACATGGACCTATGATTTGGGCTCTCTCCGGAGCTCAATTCTTGTTGACCCACAACCGTTCCATTTAGAATAATACCAAATCAAGGATTTGATACAAAAAAAAAAAAAAAAAGTTTTTAAAAAATAGTGANAATAATAAAAAGACGTAAATTTCAAAGTAAAGGAATAACTTTACCGCTAGGCTAACTGACCAAGGCATTAGTAATTGAACTCCAAGAGCTGTCAACTTAGTATCCCTTGCTTCGCATCAATATTTAATTTAATTTAATTTAATATATGAACAAATAAATAATCTACTCCGAGAGCTATTAATTTTTCAACACACACATATATATGTATATAATTTTTTTGACTAAATTCATATTTAGAGGATGAAGAGGTTTTTTTTTTCTTTGGAAAAAAAAGACAATCAATGAATTAAAATAAAGTAATCGATTAAATCTTTCACTGTCGTGGCCAATCACTTCAGTTTGTAGAACTAGTTCATCTTTGTTACAAAGTTTTTTTTTTTTGTTGAAAATTCAGCAAAATTTATATTAAAATTGTCCCACGCTACTGTTTTTTGAACCATATATGCTAATAAAAAATATTAAAAGCCCATCACAAACCACACGATTCTATTAAATTTTTGGATTTTAAGTATGACCAAAAGTTTCCGCCGTGATATATATGTTTAAACAAAAGCATTTGAATGAAAAAGGTGTGGTTCTGTTTTCAAAAAAATAAAAATAAAAAATTCTGCTTTCTCACATTGTCTATCACAGGACCACAATTTTGGTTCTGAAGACAAAGAAAAAATAGTTTTGGAAATAAATAGGCACCATGGATATCGTTGATAATTCAAACCAACGACAGTCCGTGTGTGGACAAATGACAATAACATTCAAAGAACTCTTTTTCACCTTTTCTTTTTCTTTGTTCAAACCCGCCATTTTTGGAGTTTGCTAATAAACCAAGAATTGAGTTCATTATCTCCTCTATCACGAGAGGAAACTTCCCTCTTCGTCTATCTCTCTATTCGATATCAAAAATATTGTATCTTCTGTTGCATCATCAAGAGAAATTGATAAGCTAAAAAACCCACAGTTAATTTCGTCATTGTCTAATTAATTAACTACATTTTCCCCCAAATCAAAGCTTTATATATGAAGTGAAACTTTTATAATATTTAGCACTGAAAGTTGGTAGCTCTTCAGATTTTGAAGAGGAACCTGCAGTCTTGCTTATTGAGGTTACATTAGGTAAACCCTTGGTGGCAGCTATTCAGCTTTTTCTTTTTGGTTGATGTTGAATCCGCAACTACTATCCGTTGAGTAAACTCGCAAACTTAACACAGTAACCCGCAAACCATGTCAATAGAAAACCATACTAGGGAACCCCAATGCATAAACTCAATCGAAAAATTATTGATAAAAGTGAATCAAACTTGTGATCATTTGGTCATATGCTCACCCATTTTGCAGTCTCTTTCAACGATCTACAAGAGGATAACCGACGGAGTTTGAGCTAGCTGGAATTATACCCCTCGAAGTAATATTTCAAATATATATATATATATATATAGTCCAATGTACAAAGTTAACTAACAGTACTGTGCAGTTCCAAATCACATCGATCGATCGGAATAATTGAAAATATAATACATGCATGAGATCATCGGTCGATATAATATGTTTTTAAGATTAATTAAAATTAATATATTATAAGAAAATATATATTGTAATTCGAAGTTTATTTGAAAAATCTTCATTATTTGCTATCTATTATGTTTGTCGAGACAGTGCGCACATTATATAATATTACACCTTTGGAGTAGTTTAGGATGAGCAAGCGACGTGGATATGTCTTGCTATGTTTAGCTAACTTCTTTTATTTCCATTAAATGTATAGGTATGGGTTAGAGATTTTTATTTGGATTAACAAAGTTCTGTGACAACACTATATTTTTTTAAATACTTTTGCCGCAAAAAAAAAAAAGGTAGTTTGTTGGTCTTAGTAATTTTTTTAAAAAATACACTTCACTGTAATATAAATAATATGGCTAATTTTATATTTTCAATACAACTTTTCTTTAATTTTTTTATACTTTGAAAATGATGACTAGAGTTTCTACATGTTAAGTCGTTTTGTGATTTTTTGGTCCTGCATGTTAAATTTCAGTTTTAGTTTTTTAATTTTTTTGTTTATAATTTTAGTATTTTTTCGACATAACAATAACACTAATATGTGAAGTTGCACATCAAGACTCTCAATCATAAAAGACTAATTGCTAAAATAAAAAAACGACAAACAATGAAGGCCAAAATTTAACAATATAAAATTAGAATATTCCAAGGACTGAAATTAGAATTATATATTCCAAAGACTGAAATGAGAATTATAGAAAGACACGTAAGTGTGTGAAAGAGTTGATCCACTTGTCACCTACCCTATACGTGACCTGCTGGCTTGGTACTCGAATATAATTGATATATGTATATGCTTCATTTCTACGTACATATTCTCCTTGATCGTAAGTATTGAATGTATTTAATTTACGATGAGGAATATTAAGTATAATAATGAAGCAAGATTTATAACTGGTAAGCGGAACATAACTACATACAATCTATTTAATTAGTTTCCTTAATTTATTGTGCATTTGAAAATTAATAAAAAAAAAAAAAAAAAGGAAATTTATATGAGCGAGTTTAGTTGTTATGGTTGCAGCAAACTCAAGCGTGTTGTTGAACTGATCCATCCATACTCCAAAAGTGTCATTTCGATCATTAAATATGTATGGCAATTGTCCAAACATAGACAAATAAATAAAGGGAATTTTATTATTATAGGTAGGAAAATGTATGATTTTCTTCCTAAAATCGGTGGATCGCTTGCAGTTTCTGTACTGTGCCTAGATTTTTAATAATATAAAATAAATGATAATATAATTTATTATTTCCTTTTCCAAGATTTATTCGTAAATCGAGCAACATTTTTTAAGCCAAAAATAAATTTGGGGTATAAAACATGAAGCTAGCTAGGGTGCAAATTGGCGATCGAAGTCCTTTTCAAAAATGAAATACATTCTGTAAAATCTTTAAACACATAGTCGGTGGTGAAAAGGAATTTCATGATTCAATTGTGAAATTAGCTAAAACGTAATAAATAAGTAAATAAATAGCATGGTGTAATTAATTATGTGTGAAAGTGATCAATTTATGGTTTCAAATCACCGAAACCCTATTAACTGATTTTTTATTTTTTATTTTTTTAAGAAACTTAACTTGATAATTCGAATGCACTGATGTTTGATTTATTCGAATAATGTTGGTTCAAAATTAAAATTTATTTATCGTTAGAAATCTAAGAATATCTATCGTTACGATTCGGTGCATATATATTAGATAAAACTCGTACGTATTAAAAATAATAAACTTCAAATTATTGAACAAAAAGCTCGCCCAAACTTCACGAACTCAACTTAAACACGTACGCTGTTGGAGCTTCTATCTACTATTCTCTTGGTAAGCTAGATTAATTGATGGCCTAATTTAATTAGGAACATTGAATATTCTCTTGCTAAGTAAGACAGATGGCCTAATTTAATTGGTGATAGATTTAAAGTATGGACCAAACATAAATTAAGTTCAATAATATGTTCATTAATTATAATACATCATGAGGTACAAAAATTTTTACATGATTTATAGGAAAATTTACACGAACAAAATTTAGATATATATTCCACTCCCGTAAAAATGAGAATTCACACAGTAGTTAATATCTGTCTGCATGTGAACTTTTTTTTACTTTCCTACCTTTTCACACACTAAATCTTCTTATCCCAAAAGGAAACCAAACACACATTATTGGGTTGATATCAATACAAAAGGTACAAAGCTAGCTCTCTCTCTAAACGCACTCTTTCATGGCTGCCCCACACTCTCGAGCTCTTTATTATGCAAAAGCATCTTTCATTCTCGATGAAAACCCTTGATTTCTACACACCCGATTAAAGGGCAGCTTAGCTTATCTTGCAAGAAACAGATCAGATCCTCGTGTGCCAATATCAATCCCATCATTTTTCTTTTGAGTTACGTTGTTTTCAAGCAAAAACCTTTTGATCAAGAGAAAGGGCCGGGGAGGGAAGAAGGAGACAAATCGTCATCTTTTTTGCAGATCAGAGCTTTTAGTTCATGGGTATTTTCTGATAACTCCGTTTTTGGTCGCACCTTCTTAATTTTCTTCTCTCTTACGTTAGTTATTGGTTTATTTTTTTGAATAATTTCTCCACAGAATTCACTTTCTTGATCTAGAATAAGAAAATTGTCCGATGGATTCTGGCCATAGTGACTCATCCAGCTGTGGTGAGGATCAGGAGTATGATTCACGCGCCGCCGCCGCCGCCTACTCCTTCACTTCTTTCGTGAATCACTCAGTACCGCCCCAGCCGCCACAATTTGATCCATTTTCCAACTTTTTACAACTCCAAAATTCATCTCAGTTAAATCCTAATGTTTTCTGGCCAAGGAACGCTGATCTTAGTTCCGATCCCTGCCCTAATAATAACATCATCAACTTCCCCTTCACGGTTACTCCCCAACCAACCACGGTGGTTGCTTCCGGCAACAATCTCACCGATGCACTGCCAGCATCCGCCGCAGAAAACGGGACTCAAAACAGGAACCCGCCGGCGCGTAACACCAAGAAAAGATCTAGAGCTTCAAGACGCGCGCCTACTACTGTTCTTACCACGGACGCATCAAATTTCAGGGCTATGGTGCAGGAATTCACCGGTATCCCTGCGCCGCCTTTCACCTCATCTTCAGCATTCCAAAGAAGCAGATTTGATCTTTACGGTGGATCCTCAAGCATGAGACTAAAACCCCAGGACGCCGCTCAGCCACCGTATCTCCACCGACCATTTGCACCAGAAGTTCAACGGCCGCCTCCGCCGCTACCATTTCTTACCTCTACTGCTTCCATTTCATCTTCAAGTACTACCAACAGTGTAGCTTCGATTTCAACTCCTCCGATGAACTACCATTCACTTTCAACTCAAAATTCAAATCTTTTCAACTTGATTTCAAACCCCAATCTCACTTCATTCCTTCCAACAGATCACAAGTTCCCATTTTCAAGTTCTATTCTCCCGTCAAAAGTTCAGGGTCTCCATTCAAATGTCAAAACGGTAGGGTTTGATGAATTTTCTTTACGCCCTGGTAACGTTTCTGCAGTCATTGGTAACCTCCCAAACCTCATTCCCTCCGATCAAATCCAACCCAGAAACGATCATAATAATGACAACAATAACGCAGATGAAGTCGATCATGCGGTTCGAGCTGAAACAAGCACTTTGAATGGGATCCACAATTTTTCAAGGAATCCAAGAAATGACAAGATGAATTATTTACAGAATTCCTCGACGGATTTTCATGGCGAGAAGGGGCAGGAAAACATTGGCACGAGGAATTCAGAAGGTATGGTGGAATCATGGATTTGTTCTTCCGAGTTGAAATGATTGTAGCGTAGAAAGTATGCAGTGGTAATTATGAGTTTTATGATTTTAAAGATTGAAAAAGCTTTTACTTGTGTGATCACTATGATTAATTCTTAGCAAATGAACGTCGGTAAATCAAGTTAAATTTCACTATTTTTCATGCTCTTAATTCCGTGAAAATAATTGTTTCTTTTTGGAATATATATATATATATATATATATATATATATAATCATTGAGCATTTCACATCATATATATCTTTCATGATGAACTTTTATAATGCTTTTTTATTTCTTCTTTTAAATAATTGTGAAATATACATCCCTAGGTAATTTTGTTCGGCTCATGTTAATAATACTCTGTGTGTGTGTGTATATATATATATATTATATGTTTTAGAAGAAAAAGAAGTAGATAAATGTGAATTCGATCAGTGACTTTTATTATTGAACATGAACATATAGCTAGATAGATGAATTGCGAGTGGCGTCGTTTGAGTTTCACTTCGCCTCCAATTTTATTTTGTGACAATGATTGATCGAAATATTTTTCGTTAAAGTTTATCGTAAATTTAATTTCCATTTATAATTTCAATTTTTTTCTCACGATGCTTCATGCATTTTACTCTATTATTTCGCACGTTGCATTTTTTTTATATATCACAATTATAAGTTATTTATCTAAACAAATACAAAAGAAATTAAAAAGCGAAAGTCTATCATGTGAAATTAGTGAACATTATTCGTTGGAGTTCCCACGTGTTACGATTTGTACTAAGGTATGTTCCATTCTCAATTAGGTTGCACTAAAATTCAAAATTATATTAATGTACAAAGTAGTAAGTACATCTTTAGATTTTGATGATCCATAAAATTTAATGCGTTCCGAAGGTAACAACTCCATTTCTGGACCTAACGATTAAATTTTTTGAACAAGGGGACTTAAATTCTATATAGATAAATAAATATCAGTAAAAGTTAATGAATTTTGAATAATCGAGACTTATATATTCAGACAGTCATAAATTGATTTTTTTCCAGCTCAAGGGATTTAGGAATTATTTTTTTCAATAGTCATCAAACATTGATATTTGAAAAATAAAATCTGACCTTTAATTTTATAATATGTTTTGGAATCTTTATGACGTATTTTTGTTTATTTGAGTAGCAACCGCACAATCAGCTCTCACCTGATAACAACTTGCTCCTGCATAAACCTTTGCTTTGGTTTTGGAGTAGGTCTTTTATGAGATGGTCTCATGAATTTTTATCCGTGAGACGGGTCAACTCTACCGATATCCACAATAAAAAGTAATACTCTTAGCATAAAAAGTAATACTTTTTCATGGATTACCCAAATAAGAGATTCGTCTCACAAAATATGACCGGTGAGACCGTCTCACACAAGTTTTTGTCTTGGCTCTATCCCAAAAATATAACTTTATAGACAAATATTTTAAAAAAAACTTTAATTTTTGTTATTTGTGATTGCTTCTTTGCAATTTGGTTTTCAATTTAGTCGAATTTCAGTATTAATCATAAATCTTTTATTTTTTTGCATTTTTAATCATTTCTCATAGTAAATGCTCATATTGGCACCACATCAGCAATATATCAATGCTACATGAGAGTCACATCGAAAAATTACAAAAATTGCATTAAAAACAAAGATATCTGAGTAAAACTGAAAGTTGATAACATAAAATACTGAAATTGCAAATAGACAAATGTATAAGACCAAAAATACAAATTTCTCACATTTTTTTTTATGTCTGCCTATTTATTTTATCAATTTTACTAGATAATTTAATTTCATAAATGTAATAATTTATACATCATTTTATTATTCATATCATTTTCGTAACTCTCCTCCAAATTAAAAATTAATATCACAGTTTTGGACTTTTCGTTGGTATATATATATATAAGCTGTTGGGAATGAAAACTCTTGGAAGACGATCTTACGAGTCAATTTTGCGAGACAAATATTCTATGTGGGTCATCTATTAAAAAATATTATTTTTTATGTTAAATATGAGCAGAGTTGACTCGTCTCACGAATAAAGATCCGTGAGATTGTCACACAAGAGACCTATTATTTGAATTATAAGGCAACAAAGTCACATACATGAAACTTTAACTACACATAATTATTTGTTGTGAGATCAATTAGTTCCACAAGGGATGAAGTCAAATTGGAGGATGATTTCATGTGATAGTTGTGCATTGATCAATTAGCTCTACAAATGATGAGATCGACTCAATTCTAGAATGATTTGTGATACCTCTTGGTAGCATGCACCTGTTTCTTTCTTCTTGTTTCCGTGTTTGATCCAATGGTTATCATTGAATCTACGATGGTGGTAATACTTGATGTAACATCTGATTGGTCATTGTAATATAAATAGAGGTGATATATCATACCGTACCGAAAATCTTATACCGTATATCGTACCAAAAATTACGGTATAAAAAAATTCATACCGATATCGTACCGAAAATTTCGGTATAAGATAGCTAGTATATCGATTATACCGAAATTGTACGATATACCGAGATTTCGGTACGGTATCGGTATATACCGTTTTATACCGAAAAAAATCTTACATTTTAATTTTTTTTATAAATTTATTGTTTTAAAATATTATATATTTTAAAATTTTTGTATATTTTTTTGATATTTCGGTATATACCGAAATTTTCAAATTGCATAGCGTTACCGTACCGAAAAATTCGGTATTGTTGCCGTACCGTACCGAAATCTTCGGTATACCGAAAATTCGGTATTTTTTGGGTACGGTATTCTCGGTATATCGAAAATTCGGTATTTTTTCTCACCCTTAAATATAAATATCGTTTAACATTAAATTAAACTTTCACCGTTTTAAAAAAAATTATCGTGTTATTTCATAACCCTGTTAGGTTTGAAATGGCATGCAGATTTTCCACTATCATTAACTACCTAATCAATGCCCTAATATACTTAAATGGATGGACAACTATCCTTTGCCTACTCATCTCATTTTCATGAATGAAGCCATTCATAATCTCCCGATATANAAATGGGGGAAAGTGGTTCTTTACGGCGGTGTCCATTTAATTCTGGAAAGGAGTAATCTATTTCATGACATTAAGAACAAAAACTACATATAAGTATAAAAAAAAATGTCACTTTTCATTAAACTTGTGAGTTGTGTTTCATCCTATATAATATAAAAAAATATAACTATTCATTCTTAAAATTATGGTATGAACCTTGATAAAATATAAGAGATACGTATGATTCAATCATATTTATTTATTAAAAAAAAACTATATAAAAATAGCATAAGATAATCCAAAATACATGTATGAATGAATGAAAGCTTTTTGGGGATTGTAAGCTACGAAAGGCATCGATTTTTGGAAACAAGGAGGAAAGGTGAAGACTTTTTACGCGCACGTGCCCTTTAAAAGGTAATTTAATGTACCAAAAGTGATTTTTATTTTATTTTATTCTCACTAATTAGGTGAGGAGTGGGTTGTCTACATAAATAATTTAGTAATTGTTGATTTTCAAGGGAATAATTAAGTTTGAGTTTTTCTTTGACTTGTGCCTTTTTGACTTATTGGCTTCGTAATTTTAATCCTCACCATTTAATAAATATTATCATCATAATAATAATTATTATAATAATTAATGAGATGCTTATTTCATAGTTTTTATCTCAAAAGAACTTTATTATGCTTTTAAAAGTAATGTATTTTAATTTTAAATTTAAAGAATATAATATTAAGGTAAAAAAAATAAGATTAATTTTATGAAATTACAAATCAAGGCAAAAAAATTGTTTATTCATATACTAATCATTCCAGGGGCGAGTAATAACGTCATTTAAACGTCAGGTTTACCTCATGAAGTAGTAGTGAGGCCCATTAATTTTCAATTTAAATAACAAAAGCCCAATTATGAGGAAGCCCAATATGGACTGACTGGCCCCAACAACGATGTGATCAAACTGCAAAATAGTCCATAACGACGTATTCTTTTACATCATTATCTGATTATTTTTAATTAAACCAAAATTTTGGTGTGGAGATTGTAAAAGGAACCTATTGCGGTGATTTTAAAAAAAAAAAACACACACACACATTTTTCTTCAAAATAAAAAACTCATGTTTCATGAATTAATTGTGAGATGGATATCTGACTTGACCTGATTCGACCCATTAAAAATTACTACTTTTCATTGCAGGCATTGGTCATCCGTTTCACAAATATGTATCCGTGAGACCATCTCACAGGAGCCTCCATCATTTTTCGTTAATTAATTTCAAAATTTTGAATATTAGTTAAATGGTTGATTTGAGGTTTATGTATATATTCAAGCATAATTTAAATTATAAACTAAAGAAATTAGTATAGTTACAATCACAGTTTTAATATCATTTGAGATTTTTAAAATTATCATAAATGTAATACATAATATTCACTTGATACGTAAATCCAAAGTCTAAGCCTCCTTGAATTTGATTGTGATGACTTGCATGTCTAGGTGTTTCCATATTATAATTGTGGGCTTTAAATTTTATGAAATTTATTTTTCTTAAACCCTTTTTTTTTTTTATAATTGAGCATGAAAATTTGACATTTTTGCATTCATACATTAACTTAAAAAATCTACCATGTTTGATACAAATTAGACCTATGGATGATATAGATTTTGGGAAAACCAATTAAGCATCTCCATTCCATCCCCCAAACTTTTCCTATGTTTCTATTTTTATATAATTATAGGTCAATTTACGATCTCAATCCATTTATCTTAATTTTTTTCAATTGTAATTTTTTTTTTACCGGAGTGTTGACGTGGTGTCGAAAAATAATGACGTGTCATTGAAAATTACCGACAAACATAGCGACGAGTATTGCTGACGTGACGAATGATATTGCTGAAGCGTCCGATGTCACTTCAGTAAAAAAATTACTACAATTGAAAAAATAATGCATGTTATATATATCACATGGATTCTATTGACCCTCCAAATTGGACGGCAACTACAAATGCCCCACTAAGCTACATGCACTAGCTTGTCTTCGTAGAATCTCTCAATCTCACACAAAATATATCACAATGAATTCTAAGTTCATTCTTTCTTCTATAATATCAATAAAGCTAAAGACATTGATATGAAATATTCATCGAAACGTTTGATGCATGCCAGCTATATATTAATCTTTGTGCAGGAAACAATCCAAGACAGCCATGAAATGAAAATCCCATGAGGGAGCAAGATACGATATATATATTTATTGTAAGAATCTAGGTACATACATACATGAACCTAGAATGAGAAAAGGATTGCGATTATAGGGGGAAAAGGGACGACGTTTGCATGAGGATATATACTTTTAAGCAACCTGAATTGCAAATAACAATGATTGATCGAAGGTGGCCGGGAATGACTGTGGTTGCATTAGTGGAGAATGTGATGAAACTTTTTTTGTCGATTTGTCAGTATGCGCTTTATATAAGAATCATTCTACATTTTGTTACTTTTAATTAAATTACAAAATTAATTCAAATTATTCGAATAAAGAAGAGTGAGAAAAATAACTTATAAATCAGTTTCTTCTCACCAACGAGAACAAAATTAATTCTAATATTTTTACTAGTATATATTTATTTATGTTCATGCATCCACATCAAAAGACAGAGAGATAAACTTCACAACTAAATAATAATACTATTAAAAAATAAATTAACTAATTTTGAACGACTCCGCTGGGGATCGAACCCAGAATCTCTGGTTCCGTACACCAGCGCCTTATCCATTGGGCCACGGAGTCAACTTTTTGTCTCTGTTATGTTTGGTTAAATAATATCTGAACCTCCGTTGTTTAAGTTTTGTTATTTCATAAATCACTAGTATTACACTAAATATTTTATTTACATAGCGGTAATGATATTTTAGTAAAATGGCTCTCTGTAAACACCTCCGAAAAAAACAGGTTGAACAGACGAGACATCAGTATCATGTTTTCTTTTATTACTTTAAAAATAATTCAGTAGATACATATAGTACAATGGAATCTTATTACAAGGTATTCGAACGACGGTCATAGTATGTCGACGATGGATGCTGCTGTGTATGATCAAGAAACTCCTATAGTGTGGGGCTCCTGGGCAGCGACTCCACTGGTCATGTTTTATTTGCCCATGCCAAGTGCTTTCCGGCCGATTTGAGCCCCATTCTTTGAGGGGATGGTGCAAGCGATCAATCTTGGTTGGACTAATTGGATCATAGTATCGGACGCACTAGCCTGTTAACGCCATCAAGAATCCAACTCCTTTCTCTATGGTCTATGGAGGGATCCTCTAGCTGCTGTCGTGAGACGCTGCTGCATTCAATTCTCGTCCGTTATTGTCCAGCATTGCAAGCGTAGCACAAGTCTTTTCAGAATTTTTGCCTTGTTTTTTCTGATGCCATCTTATTTTTCTCAAATCTATTGTAACTCAAGACTTGTTTCGCTGTTAGTGGTACTACTGATAAGATCGTGGTTGAATATTTAAATTGTATCGTATACTGAACTTGGGTACGATATTTATGCATTCTGAAGTAGAATTGCATGCCAAAATCAACTTAATATTTAAAATAAACTAAAGTGCAGAGAATAGTTTCGTAACACGTTTTTTTAAATATAATTGAGCAAAATTGAATCTAACTGTACCACAAGCAATCTTGGCTAAACACAACACTACACTTGAGTGAAATGAAGAACCTACAATAAACAATCAACAATAAACGCAGTCGAAGTTCTGGGTTATTTTACGGGTGGGCCGTTTGTGGCTGGGCCATCAGCAACTGCCTTCGTCTCCTCAAATGCAGCAACATGGACACCAAGGGCAGCTCGACCGGAGGGGTCAAGATTCTTAGACCATGCCGCATCCCATTCTACAGCCTTAGCAGTGCTGCACGCCACGCTTGGACCTCCGGGCACTGTTGATCTTGCAGGATTCTAAATACGAACCAAAGTCAGGTTAGATAGTCGTTCACTAAAAGAATATGTGATTGTTTTGATTCGAAAAGTTCGGGAGAAGAATGATTTAAATCCTTAGTCATATATGCAGATTTAAAAAGGGGTAGCGAGTGGATGCGGGTTATTCTATTTGCCTTTAACCAAAGAAAATATAGAAATTTATTAACTACAAAGTTAGAATAAATTGAGTCGCTCCCTCACCCAGATTCGTGAATCTACTTCCTAGTCATGAATCATTTGCACTTGTTTGTGTACTGCAGTAAATTTCAAAACATGTGGGTTTTAACCATTCTCTCAATAATTAGTGCATTTAAAGATCTTCCTAAGTTGGAATCAGCTGTGTATTATCTATCTCCAATTCCTCACTCACGGATTCAAATCCTTTAATCGCAGCAGCACCACCTCCCACTACATTGTTCCTGTTTAATTCGTACGCGCTAAAAACATGAACATGCAGTAATTTACCTTGGGGAAAAACCGCTCAAAGATAGTTCGGTAGTGGTACCCTTCTTTCGTGGTTGGAGTATTCTCAGGGTAAACAAAATTTGCGTTGGCTAGCATTGCATCTGTAACCTGTCAATGCCATAAATGAAAATCACATATGCATCAAGCTACCTAAAATGTATAGATATAAGGATTCAAGAATATGCAATATGTAGAGAGTTAGGCCTACCTGTTGGTTAGCATGATCTTTCAAGCCATCAATCCAACTGTATCCAACTCCATCACTGAACTGCTCTTTCTGTCTGTATAAAATGTGCTGAACCAAGAAATACGAATGGCTCAAGAATTCAATGCCACATACTAACAAATTGTCTTGTTGTTCTAATGGAAATTGATTAGAAAAGAAACAAAGATAAACTATGTTAAAGTAAAGAGTGCAATCGAAGAACAGCACAAACCTTGGGTAAATACGGGTGTTGCTCATCATTAAAGGCATTGCGCAAAATCCATTTTTCAATTCTTCCAAGGTCAGGTCTTACCTGTTATTTTCAGGCAAACAAAATCTTCATGGAAAATTTAACAGACCGCGAATCAATCAAAACATTATTGTTGGTAGATATCTTGTGAACTTATCTGTGACTAGAATTACAGGTTTGCCTGAGACAAACGTAAAATTAACATCAAATAATGTGCAGTGGAATATTCAGAAATTTCTGTCAAATTCCCATCCCTCCAATTCAATGTAATAGGTGATGTTCCGTTCAATTTTCCTCCAATTCAATGTTATGGGTGATGTCAATTCAGAAATCCTAAATTATTAAGCAAAAAGTTCAAATTTTAAATCAACGTCAAACTTCAATCTCAAGATCAGAATGTCATGATATAAGTTTTGAAGGCAAAACTAATACGAGATATGGCAAATAATATTTACTGAGCAAGATTTTCCTCTTTTGTCAAATACGAACAACACTGGAGAAGGGAAAAGGAGACAATGTTTCTAACATCAATTTGTTGGCTTTTGAGCTGGTTTTTGGCTTAAATTTTCGGAAGAGATACATGTCTCACATTTGTGATCAACAAAAGCATTTTCTCGTTTTATACTGTAGGCTCAAGTGATTCATCGTGTAGCATATAAAATGCACATAAGTAAATTGCCAAGTTTTAAAGTAGTTCACACCCCACAAATCCATAGTTGATGCTCGAGCATGAAATTAATAAGCCTCTACTGAGACAGGTTAAGCAGTGTAAGTATCCAAAATTAATTTCCTGGATTTCTCGGAACCAATTTTAAATGAGCATATTAACTTGTCCTGTCAGGAAAAGGTTGAATAATGTCATGACTACGGTTGAAACAGTAAAGACTGAGATATCACATAGTTCACCATTTTCCACTCTGGGTCAATACCCATGGCAATATTGATAAATTCCTTGTCTAAGAAGGGTACGCGAGCTTCAACACCCCATGCCGAAGTTGATTTGTTGGCTCTCAAACAGTCGTATAGATGAAGAGCTTTGATCTGGCACCAAATTTTAAAATAAAACAGGCTTCATACTTGAAAATTCTTGCTATAAGTAATAATTAAAATCATATCAAGACAACCATATTACCTGTCATATTTGAAAATTCTTCCTAGGAGTAACGATTAAAACCTTATCAAGACAACCATATTATCTTTTTGGGTTTACGAATCATATGTTGTGGCAAAGTACCTTAGCACATGTTTCCTTGTGAAGCTCCTCTTTGTTGGGTGCCTTGTGGAAATACAAATAACCGCCAAAAATCTCATCAGAACCTTCACCAGATAGAACCATTTTTACTCCCAGAGATTTTATTTTTCTGGACATGAGAAACATTGGAGTACTGGCTCTGATAGTAGTCACATCATATGTTTCAGTATGATAGATAACCTCCTCTAGTGCATCTATTCCTTCCTGATTTTACAATTTAAAAAAAAAAGAGAATATGATAAAAAGCAACAGTGGTGCAAAATAAATTATTCAACATTCATATAATAAATATACCTGCACAGTAAAATGAAACTCATGATGACGAGTTCCCAGATAGTCTGCCACTTCTCTTGCTGCTCTCAGATCAGGAGAACCCTGAAACAGAGAAAAAACAAGATTAATAGTGTAGAGGGACAAGTGACATAGAATTGTAACTTTATCCGTTAAAGAATAGGAACAAAGGTTGAGAAATAGCATTGATTGATTATACAGGGATTAAGTGAAGATCGACAAGATAGATTGCTTTCCCATTGTTATACAAAAAAGTAAAGATTTGACAGAAAATAGTGCATCAATGTGACACCAAGATGCCAAATTTTAACCGATACCAGTGCCTTGTACTAAAAAATAAGCCAGCAAAATATATGATTTTAGTTTGTGTATGTTTTTTTATAAAAAAGTTGGTATGCCGGCTACGTGCTCTTTTTATCCCCTATGTCATACACAATGGAAGATTTTGCTGCTTAACGGTTTGCATCTGTTTATATACATCACGTATAAATTTAAACAGAATGCAGCAAATAAAGATCACAAAATTGCTTGGACAAAGGGCACAGTTACGCTTAGAGGTTCCGAAGTTAATATCAAGAAGCTTGCGGAGAATTTTGTGGCAAGCACAGAAGTCTGAAGAGGAGATATTCCAATTATTCTTTTCATTCTTCATAAAAATTGTCAATTCTCCTTTGCACGAGAGAGTTACTAGGGAATCAAAACCACTGAGGTGCTGAACATACTTGGCAACAGAACTGCTACAACAACTGGAAGCAATGACTGTTGTTAAAATTTATCACCTTTAAGCCAATGCAAAAGGTATGCAATTGTGATCCCCACTGGCAGGCTGCTTCAGAATCAACCAAATAGCGGGAAGCCACCGAAGCAACAAGCGATGAGTCCAATCCACCAGATAAAAGTACACCAAAGGGTACATCTGTCATCAGTCTCTTCACAACAGCCTGCAAAATAGCAAGAGCATAAGAAAATGTAATTTAAAAAAGCCACAATATGCACACAAAGATTTGATAGATGCGCAATTTCAAGGCAAATCATTTCACAGGCTTAATTACAATAGGTGATGCCAAAAGAGTATGGATAAGAAACATTTTCAAAACAAAATTGTATGGTTTTGAAGGAGAAAGAACAAAACTTGAAATGATATGAATGTGGCATACGTTACATCAAACATAATAAAGATGAGGCTATAACATGAATAAGACATGAAAATAACACAAGATAAATAAGTAAGAGTTACAATTGTAAGAGTTGAAAAAAAATTATCGAACAGTAAACTGTAAAAAAGAGAAGGAAGGCATTTAGAGGACTATCAATGCAGAGTAGCTAGGAAGAAAGAAGTACTGGGGAAAGGAAAAGAAAATGAGATCAGGAGGGACTGAAAGGAAGAGAAAGACCAATCTGATTCAAATACACACAAGAAAGATAAGACTCGTATACTCAGATATTTGAAGAAAGCAAAGAATAAATAAACAGAAGAGATGAAAATCACTGATTAATAATTTTTTAGATAAGCACAGACCACATATAATGGTTAAGGCACAAGAATATATAACACAACAGTCAATTGGAAACAGAATTGATCAAGATAACCTTCTCAAAGGCCTTGCGCAGTACTAGGGGCTCATAAGGAGCCAAAGGTATCTGTTCTGAAAACCATGGTGGGTTGTACCACCTTCTGAGCCCTCCTGTTGCCATTATCATATTAGCATATTGCAGCAGTAAATATATTTGCAAGTAGTTTACTGCAGAACAGAGAAAATTCAGGCATCCCAGAACATGTTTAGCAAGGTGCTTCTTCAGCTAAGGAACAAGTTCCCAATTCTATCATAATCAACTTCAATCCCCAGATTCTTAGTTACAAATATATTTTACAGTTCCAGTATCATGCAGGAGAAAAGAAACTTTATGTTTTGATAAACTAATTTCACATTAGTAGTAAGAAGGATCACATAAAGATTAGCTAAACAAGCGGATTTAATGTCTTGTAAGCATGAAAATGCCTTATCAGCTAAACCCACCATACAACAGATCAATTGCTATACTCATTACTTCTGGATGAGCATGATTTAACAGTATAGAACTTAAACCTTCATGCATTTGTCAATAAAATAAATGACAACATCAGCAGAAAAAAGTTGGATGTTTAAGTTACATTGGTACAAAGAACAGTTGCAGTCAGAATAGTTGAAGCAAACTAAATTGCCCTCTAGGGATTTCAAGTTCATCTAACATACCGCTTTTGCTTGAATAGATGTGTCCTGGAAGGAAAGACATGAATCGTTCACAATCATCACTTAAAGCTTTCATCTCCGAAGCAAACCATGTTGATCCTGAGAGCGAATCATTTAGTTAAGCAAAAACCTTGTCACAAGATAACCGAAACAATTTTCATATGAAAGGGTTAGGCTTTAATCCAAAGGAGAGATCCACAAATGAAACTTCCATTTTTAACAATGCATCTACATTGCATCATAACATGCAGCATTCAAAACATAAGAAAAGAGAATGATGCCAGTACCCTGCTGCTGCATACCTAGTTACAGTGAACTATGGGATTACTGAACAGAATCACATCCAAAAGATTTAATGCAGGGACAAAACGGTCACATACCATCAAGACCCCAGCCTATGTAAAGGGGAGTAATACCAATCGCATCTCGAGCAGCAATGAAACTATTGTCGCGAGTGTCAAGAAGAACAAATGAAAACATACCATCCAACATGTCAACAAAATCCTCACCATGTTCTTCATACTGGGGAAAAAAAAGATTCAAAATGGATAAAAACTGATGTAAGAGGCAACGAGCTTACCTCATATAATTCTAAAACTTTTTCAAGGAACTACTCGGGAACAACAGAAAAAATTGTCAGATGTTATCATGCAGTGGCACATTTCTATCTCCAACTACTGTCAAGTACTAACCAGGTGAGCAATAACTTCACAATCACTTCCAGTTCTGAACTGATGAGACTGCAGCTTCTTCCTAAGTTCTTTATGGTTGTATATTTCTCCATTAACCTGAAAGTATCAAGAGAGAGGGTACAGGAAAAAAGAAAAAAAGAAAAGAAACATCACATGTCTTGTCAAAAATAATCAAGATTTTCCCAGGAATTGTAATGTACAGCACACAAATATTGGAAACTAAAACACATGGAGAGGACTATGTTTCTACTAAACCTCTTTTCTTTGTTCAAGGAACATAAACTTTTGGCAAGATGATTTCTGATTGTGAGTGGTCAACGGAAATGATTTTTCTTCCAGATGCCACATAACTGGGAACATCATACTTTCCATTTTTTGTATAAATAAAAGTAAACTATAGTTTACATATTTACGAAAAAAACTCTTCAAAAACATTGGAGCTGGATGAAAAGATACTATTACCCCATAAAAAGGTATTACATAATGAATCTCAGCTGCTTAAAAGACAATCAATGTGAGAAATTCTTTTTATGCAAAATTTTACCCACCGTGACAACAACTGTTTTGTCTTCATTATACAGTGGCTGATCCCCTGATGTAGGATCTACAATTGCCAAACGCTGATGAGCAAGATAACAGTCCTCATGATAGTGCAAGCCGCTCCAATCAGGACCTCTGTGCCGCAACCTATGGGCTCCAAATACAAGACAATGACTCAAAATAATATCTAGACTGTGCAATGCTTTATGTAATGATAATATAATCATGGACAGAGCCAGTAAGAACAGCTACCAGCCAAAACCGAGCTTAACAACCAGCATCACTAAATAATTTTCATGTGACTTTGATTAAACATGATTCAATTGTTGTTTAATATAAATTATTCATATTGAAATAAGAATATTGATTGAAAATCATCTTGAAACAATTGTTTTAGACATGACCAACATTATCGACAGATGACAGTTAAATAAGAAATTATTAAAATATTACAATATTGAAAAAATTAACACCGCAACAGAAAATAACAATAATAGAGAAATTCAATATTAAACGTCCCCCATCCCCACACTCAAAAAATGGTAATTTTTTCTGATTTGCAGGAACAGCTTTCACTTCTTATAAGACATGATGGTCATTCAACCTTTCCCATAAAATGTCAATGCTTTCTGATTTGCTTCATATCGCAGAAATAATTCCTGTATTGATTATAAAATTGTCCCATTGATCCCTTATGCAACCAAAAATTCAACCACTATATTTAAAATATTGGATCACTCCAGGTTTTTGTTTCACAAAAACAAATATAAAAGTACATTTTCCGAGGAAAAAAAAAACTAATAATCTTGCGACAATTAACCGATAACACACGATCGATAAATCATAAGTCTACGATTTTCATATATGAAAATCAAGAAAACGAAGATCAAAACACATTTTCCAAATCAAACGATAACACCAGAACCAATCGATAACGCACGGAAACCAAAACAAAAAACCCACAATCATCGCAGACGAAGATAAATTAAACCTTCTGGAGAGCTCGATGATCCTGGACCGCTTCGCCTGAGAGTTTTCAGTGACACCGAGAACTGCGAGAATTCCACACATGGCTTCTTAACCCAATCCCACTTTCTGAAGAGAGAAGAGGGATAGACAAAGAAAGACAACGGCTACAAGTCAAGGTGAATGGTGGCTAACGAATCATCAGAGCCGTTGATTTTGAAAGATTCCGTGATTTAATTAGGGTTTAAGCACTCTGGGTCCACATCTTCATTATCAGCCTATTTTTGGTCTTTTTATTTTGCCTTTTGTACTGATTTTTTACCCTTCACATTCTACCAAAAGTTACCATTTTCGAAATATTATATTTATTACAAATTCATTTTTTTTTTATTTGAGTGATTTATATTATTCAGAAAATATGTTGATGTAATTAATTAATGCACCATTGACATTAATATCCTTGTTTGTTTTTGTTTTTGATTTTTTTTGACGAGGAGTGGGAGATTGTGAGTTTTTGAACATAGAACTCATGACCTTTCCCATATTTGGGAGGGGTGATGTCACTTAACCTAGAGGTCAGTGGCCCTTGTTTGTTTGGGCCATGGAGAAAGACTCTAATCCAACCGGACCAATTATCCAAATCAAGTTTCGCCTACTATATTGAATTTGGGCCCAAGTTGTACCTGTGGAATCTAATTATAAATTTGATTTTAAAATTGCAAGTTTTATGAATTATTGTAGTCACGTTTCAATAATTTAAATAAATCCTTTACGAAATTAATTGTTTTAAATAGGATAGATGTGCCTAATTTTTATATTCCATATATAATTCACACACATTTCATGAAATATAAGTTTTATTTATTTATCTATTGATGATACTTTAATAAATTCAAACGAGAGAAATAATTGGACAATAATATAGATTAGGTAATAACTATCTCTTTCTTTGAAATAATAAATGTGTGTCGTGTTACACACGTTTGATTAGACATTATATAATATATGCTCTATATAATTTTGAAAACTATATAAAATATTATATTGCCTGGATACATATATAATATATATGCTTCAATAATTACTACAGATCCTGTATATGCACATTTATACATGCGGAATATTAAAATAAAATTAAATAAAAAATAGTGTACGGGAAACTACATTACTAAATGATTGGTGGACGTGGACACGCTGCATGGCAATATCATGGCGCCTAGTTTACCAAAGAAGACTATAGACTTGCCGTGGAAATGTAATAATAATAATAATAATATATAAATATACGTAATATATCTTATTTTAAAAGTATTTTAATATAAATAATATTTAATATTCAAAAATAAAGACTAAAACTTCATATATTTTTCCAAAAATTGTGTGTAAAATAATTTTTTTTTTCGTTTTTATGATTTGATTGAATGATTTGTATGTTATTAGTTGTTTTAATGAAAAATTATTTAAATTTTTTCTTAGTTTTGATATATATTTATATTTTAAAATTCCATACATTATTTTGCATGTAATTTTCATATATTGGGGTAATATAATTTTATAAATAATATCCTCTAAAAGCATAATTAATTACACGCACTTTCATAAACTATAAATAAGGAATAACAAAAAACCTAGAGATACGTTTCATTTAAACTTTAACTGTAAATTTTATAATTTATTATAAGAAGACTGAAGAATTTGAATGGGTTAGTGTGGTCCGAAGAACTTACACGTGGCATTAGTGAGGTGAGATATTCGGTAGAAACCTATTGCAGCAAGCAAATAAGCAGTTTAGCGGAGACTGAACCAATAATTAATTAATTAATTAATCAATTAATTGAGCTTATGAAGTGTGACATGACATCTAAATTAAACCTGTTCCTTTTTTATATTGTTCAGTTCCGACAATCAACTTTGCTTCCAAAACAATATATAAATTTCGATTTCTAGGGGGGAAGTGGTTGCAATAGTTTCAATTTTCAAATATTAAATTTTATGATTATGTTTAGTAAGAAAAATAAATTATTGAGTTTACCTTTTTATTTCAAAAATCTCAATATAATTTAAGTAAATCGATCGACTGCATATATATTTTGAATATGTTATCTAATTTTATTTTATTTTATTTTATTTTTTTAAAAATGTTTCAAGTAGAAAAAAGGTGTTTTAATGGTGTAAATTTTCTTAACTAACTTGTGACTTTTGTTAGACTTTGTGTCCGAGGTTCTAACATTGAATTCTCGCCTTTTTGATACAGACTAAAATATATCAAATGTACGTCGGTATGACTTAATTGGAAAGAGTTTTATATGATTAAAGACCCTAACTGTAAGGTAAAAATCAAATATAAATTGTTGATATATTAAATTTCAAATAAATTAATCGAAATGCATAATAATTATATTATTTTCTGGAAATAGTTTTCTGAGTCGATCTTTATGGGAGCCCATGTAAATTAATGTGTCGGTAAAACCCGTGAAAATTCTTGGGAAATGAATTAATTAATTAATTGTAGATAATTTTTGTCATGGTTAGTCTAACTTACCTTTGTTATTGACGTTTGATATCCAAAGAAAAAAAGAATTATTCTTTTATAAATAAATAAAATTTGAGGTCTAAATATATTTCGAATTTTTATTCTAACATAATATAACTCCCACGCCCCATAAACCAGACTCAATTACTATAATTTTTTTGTTTTCTAGAATTTATCAAAGTCGAATGTGAACTATATACATTCTCTAACTAATTAAGTCCAACCAAAAAAAAAGAAAGTATGTCTCTTGTGAGACGGTCTCACGAATCTTTATCTGTGAGACGGGTCAACCCTACCGATATTCACAATAAAAAGTAATACTCTTAGCATAAAAAGTAATAATTTTTCATGGAAGAACCAAATAAGATATCTGTTTCACAAAATACGACACTTGAGACCGTCTCATACAAATTTTTGCCAAAAAAAAAAAAACAAAGCAAATCGAGAGTACTATGCTTGTTATAAAAATATAATAATTAACAAAGACGATTTAAGTTTTTTTATAAAAAAGCAAATCAACAGTATATGGTAATCGATCGAGAAGATATAGTAGAAAGTTTGATAAACCAACTTCTTCTCTAACAATGTCTGAACAGTCACATTATTAGACTTGCTAAATATTAGAGGACGTCACTTGTATTTGTTTTTCTTCTCGCTTCCTTGATTAAGCAAAGCTTTTTTCGTTAATATCGGAGTTACTATGCTGTATACATACATCAATCTTATAAAATATATATGAGAAAATTATTTTAATAATGTAAGTTAGTTTGTTTTAGATTTTAATCTCGCAACTTGTCAAAAATTACACTACAAAAAAACGGATGGAATAGCGACGGTTTTTGCTAAACCGTTGCTACTATAGCGACGGTTTTTGATAAACCGTCGCTTTTTTTGCGACGGTATTTGATAAACCGTCGCATTCAAAGACTAGCGACGGTTTTTGACCAACCGTCGCTCATGTAGCGACGGTTTTTATACACCGACGCTATAATAGCGACGGTTATTCATAAACCCGTCGTCTACTAAAGTAAGCGACAGTTTATCAAAAACCGTCGCTCTTATAGCGACGGTTTTACAACAACAGTCGCTATATTAGCGACGGTTTAATGACACCGTCGCTATTTTGTGCGACGGGTGCGACGGTATTTTGCGACAGTTTCTTTAATCCGTCGCAATAGGCGACAGTTTTTCTTGCCCGTCGCCAATAGCGACGGTTTGTCAAAAACTGTCGCTAATGGCGACGAGTTTTTCGACTACTGTCGCTATAATTCTTTAAATACCGAAGTTCGCGAACACCTTACAGCGTTTTTCGCCTATTCGGATTTTTTACTTTTTAGCGGAACTCTATCAATTTTTTCGCATTTTCTGTTTTTTTACTTGTACTAACATTTTTTTGTATTAATTTCGTAGATTTGCTCGTCGGTGTAATTTTTCATCGTTACGTGGATCTGCATACCTTCGCGCAAGTAAGATTTTTAAAGTTTTTTTTTTAATCGAAACTTTAATATTTGTGGTGTATCGTATTTATGAAATTTTGCGTAGTATTTTGATGACTTTTAATTTTTTTTTACGGAAAACCGTAGCTTAATTAAGCTACGGTTCTTTAAAAAACCGTCCCTTTATATAGCGACGGTATTTCGAAAAACCGTCGCTTAATATAGCGACAGGTTTTCAAACACCGTCGCTTAGTATAGCGACGGTTTTTTAGAAACCGTCGCTTTCATTCAGCGATGGTTATGTAAAACCGTCGCTTAATATTAGCGACGGTTGTATTTAAACTGTCGCTAAATTAGCGACGGTCTTGTTCAGAAAAACCATCGCTACAGGCGACGATTTTTGAGAAACCGTCGCTGCAAAACAGCGACGCGGCCTCCTGTTGCGGTTTTCCAAACCGTCGCTTAACCCTTTTAGCGACGGTTTTGGCCGTCGCTAACCCCGTTTTTTTTTTGTAGTGTTAGTAAATTAATTTTTTTTTGGTTTGGTCATATGTTCGAAGTCACTAAATCCAATGAATATTGCTTATTTGACATCGATGATCTCTTACGTAGCTCATGCGACGATAATAAAACATACATTACATATATTAAAATCTAGCAAAATGAAAAGCTTTTTCATCCAATTTTGAAATGTTGGGTATCATTATAATTTATTCTTTACCTTAATTTAATTTTGCTTACATGAATTTTAACGTATCTAACATTAGCTTTATTTGTACATATAATATTAATTTTGTTAGACAGCATCAGATTGGATTAATAAATTTATTCGTTTTTCCAGTGGTCCATGCACGAGAGATACGTTCATCATGTGGGGAATTTCCAAAATAAGTCTTGGAATTCAGGAATTTTATAAATTCCAAGCCGATTGAGATCTCAACTGTAAGAAACGATGTTAGATTACATAACATATGCATACAAATGCATGCATGTACAATTTTGGATGGTTGAATTTTTCTTTATTTGATCAAAATACGTTCAACTTAAAAATATCAGCGTATTTTCTATATAATAAATTAATTAAATGCCATGCAAAAAGATGCAACGAATGACGAAAGGGCTACCAACGTTGCGTGCATGGGATCTCATTTATTCAAATGTCCAAAGGCAAGCCAACACCTGTCTGGTCACTCTCTTACTTTAGAAATTTTACGCAACCTGAATTTCTAAAATACCCTTTTGATTTTTGTTATTCATAAATTAATCCTAGCAGATCTTCTCGGCGTCGGCTCACTGTTTATTCACGTAGACACCGATCGGTCCGCTTCAATTTTTTTTTTATTATTTATCACAGATCAGTATATTTATTGATTTAAAGTTAATGGTAAGTAATTATTCAAAAATTTATCTAACACAATGATTATACAAATATTTAAAAACTTTTGATTAAAAAAAATATTTAATTTTTTTGATTCTTAATTATAATTAATAAAAAAGCTAAGTCAATTTTCAATTTGTGTCGCTAATTGTTTAACTCAAAATTTTTTTAAATCATATAGTAGTCCAACCGTCAGAGTTTAACTCAAATCTATTTCACAAGAGTACTGATATGACACTAAAAAATGTTGACGTGATATTGAAAATTATTAACTTGTCAAATTGCACGTCAACAATAAAACCAAGTAACTAAAAATTAAAAATCAGCGTATCAAAATTAAAATTTGAAAACTTAATTTATCAAAAGCCAAAATTGGACTTATATTCGGTAGAACACGACCCAAGAACGTACGCCTTGAAAATTAACTCCTGCACAAAGATTTGTTGGATGTGGTGTAATAAATAATTGTCAAACGAGATATTTATAAAAAGAGTATAGGGCAATATTGTAATTTCAGCACCTAGAAATAATTAATGAAATGCACAGTGTCTCATTGACATACAGAGGAGGACAAAGATATATGGTTATATATAATGTGGATGCTCTATTTATTTGGTAGGATAGAAAGGAGGCAAGCCAAATCACAAGGAAACATTTCAGATAAATTAAAATTAAAAAATGGGTAGGTCTCCTTGTTGTGATGAGACTGGTTTGAAGAAAGGTCCTTGGACTCCTGAAGAAGACGATAAGCTCATCACTTATATCCAAAAACATGGCCATGGTAGCTGGAGAGCCCTCCCGAAACACGCCGGTATGAAACGATTATCGTTATTTTTAGTGTTGTTATATGTAAAATTTAGTGAACTAGCTGATCATATATGCTTCATATATCATGTCTCAAAATGATGTAAAATGATTGTTGATTTTATTTTTTCATCCTTTTGAAGGTCTGAATAGATGTGGAAAGAGTTGCAGGCTTCGTTGGACAAATTACTTGAGGCCCGATATCAAGAGAGGGAAGTTTAGCCAAGAAGAAGAACAGACAATTCTCAATCTTCATGCCATCCTGGGAAACAAGTATAAGAAATTATTCTTATTTATTGTTTTCTTGAGTGGTGTGATCGATCATGGCTTGAATAATTAAGTTAAAATTAATTTTGTATTTTTGGATAAATTAAGGTGGTCTGCGATTGCAACACATTTACCAGGGAGAACAGATAACGAAATCAAAAATTTCTGGAACACGCATTTGAGAAAGAAGCTCATACAAATGGGGTTCGACCCTATGACCCATCGCCCCCGGACCGACATCCTTTCGAGCCTGCCTTCGCTCATAGCCTTGGCTAATCTCAAAGAACTGATTGAAAACCCTACATGGGAAGAGCAAGCCATGCGTCTCCAAGCCGAAGCCGTTCAGATGGCTCGGCTCAAGCAATACTTGCAACAATGCCTCCTTCAGCCGTCACCAATCCACACTTTTCAAAACATTAATCCCACCGTTCAGGATCTTGAAACTTTCAATATTCTCTCTGCTTTAAGCCAGCTAGAAACGGTGGAGCTGCCGCCATCTGTGGCCACCGGAAGTTTTCACGACTCGATACCCTTCGCCCATTTGCCGGATTTGCAAGTAGACTCCGCCTTGGTTCAAGTTCCTGATTATGAGGCGGTTCTGAGTCAAGGTGAGAATGACTCTCCGGCATCCACATGGAATATTCCGGTGAGTCTTTCACCATCTCCGCCACCTGAAGCTGTCGTACCGTTGACGATGAGGGAAACTTCCTTTACCAATACTGGGGATGCTTGCAGCACATCTAGCTATGGAGGGGCTCAAATTTGGTCTGAACTCCTTGACGACCCACTGTTTCATGATATCGTTTAGTACTGTTCAATGATTTTTAGATATTAATTAAATAAGGTTTTACATTATTGTTTGGAGTTTTGCGGTTTGTTTTTGTTTTTGTTTTTGGTGGCTTTTTTTCAACTTTTTTGAGATCACCCAAAAAACATATATATGGCATTGTAAATTATATTTTATACATGCTTGTAATTTCATGATATATTTTTTCTCCAATTTCTATGTTAATTTAGTGTATTGTTAATTAGATCAATTTTTATTTTTTTTACAATATACATGTAAATACACTTCAGATAGTTTTTCCTATAAATTTCTTTTAATATACCAAAAATTATTCGTGAAATAATATTATATAATAGTGCAGATAATATTATACTTTGAATACATACATATATACAATTACTGAAAATTCGTTAATTGAAAAAAATACGTGTAAATACAAAATTGTTTTTCCATCATAATAAATATTAATTTTGAAATTATTTCATATATAAAATGCAAAAACCATCAATTTAAACAATAACAAAGTAAAATTAGCTTACTATAACTTTTTAAATAATATACTTACATTGTTTCTAGACTTTTATTATTTAATACCAACATATATATAATAAATTTGTATATGATATTTATTGAAAATACATATTTTGCATATTATTGTAAATCAATGAATCTAATCGATCCTTAGTGTTTCATATATTACAAGGACACATTGGAGTAGATTCTATGAAATCTACAAAAAGGATCTTTTTAAGATATATTAATATTTTAATATATAATATATTATCTATATAATATTTAAACATAAAAACGCTAAATAATGATCTATATTGTTAATCAAAGTTAAACTCCTTTTTAGTGAAATTTTGTTGAATTCTTTTTTAAAAAATTCCATAAAATCCCTCTTCAACCCCTCTCGGTTTCTCTTCTCTCTAAAAAAAATATCATATAGTTTCTTTTTATGAACAAATCCTTCATTTTTTTTGGTTGTAGATGATTATAATAAATATTTCTCACATATATAAAAATGTATAATATTTACTTAGACAAATACGTGTTGTGAGAGATTAATTTACGATGTGTCTACATTTATTTACGTGTTAAATAAGTTTCTAGGCCATTGTTTAAGATTTTACATGGTCTCGGATCAGATATTATGTAAGCAAAATCTTGCAATTAGGAACCAATGTCAATCATGGCACTAAATAATACAAGGAATAATAAAGATCAATAGCCACTTTTAAAATTTCAATTAATTAATCTACCTCATTATTTTCAATGTTCAACTTATTATATTTGTGATTTTATATTATAACTCAAGTCCTTTCCAACTATCAAAAACTTTATGTATCCACTGCTCATTGAGTTTTTCTCATGCCAACCACTCCAAAACTTTTGTCAATATTGTTCGTAAATCNGTCTGATTTATTTTGAGTTAGTTGACTAATCGATCAATGTCAAATAAAAAGTGACGCATACGGATTCTCAATCATAGGAGAGGGGCCAAAGTAGTTAGGAACAAATAGGTTTAAAAATTAATATATGTCTTTTTAGTAGCAACAACATTGAAATTGATAGTTCGATGTTGCCCATTTTCTACACGAATACTCCATGTATTATTTATATATTGCGACAATTGTATAAAGTGGATTCAATTAATTAACATTTGTGGCTGATCTGCATCAAATTGACAATCATCACTCAATTTTATATTTTTATAAATCGTGAGACCGTAACAATCATCACTCAATTTTATATTTTTACAAATCGTGAGACCGTAATAATTTAATTGTAGCCTTGTAGATATGTGATTATATATATAGACTTAATACGGGTTTCCGTTTTAAGTCTACTGGAATGAACCGAACTTCCGAATTAAGTCGTCGTTTTGATTTAATTGGTAGTTTTGGTCACCCCTACGCGTACGGATATATATGTACATGTATATATACACTCGTATTGACAAATTTATCATGTAGACGTAGAAGTCAATTTTTAGATGGTTCATTTTTGACAATATTGTATCATTTCTTTCTGGAAAAAAATGGGAACTTATCTATACTTGTTTAAGTACTGATCGTATATATTAAGATCATAAAATTCAAAAGGGCCGGTGCGGTGACCATCCTAATTTTAATTGTTTGTTTGAAATGAAATTTAATTAGCTCAAAGTCTTACAAGAAACTGAGTTTTAAACTTTCGATTAATTTTCTCTCTCTATATATATATATATATATATATATATATATATAATGTGATCTAAGCAAAGAATTATGGTTTATTTGTTCTTAATTAACCATTATTTTAGTGACGACTAAACAAAGTAGGTTGGAACAAAGCTGCAAGTTGCAAGGATTTAGTTAACCTTACCCCAATTAATATATTAGACCTCTTTACGTAACTAGATCTCTATTTTAGAGAAATTGACAGACCACTTCAATTGTCTGCATTTCAGAAGCGATTTTAAACAAATTATGTTGCTCTTTTTTTTCGCGGGTTTTATAGGCGTTTTTACGAGCGATTACAGAAGTCGTTTTACTAGCTGCTATTCAAGTTATGATAATTCCAATGTGTTACTTGGCGATAATAAGAAAGGATCTAATTTCAAACAAAATTAATTAAATGACTTTGATTCTTGAGTTTTAAAAGTCTATTTGAATTATTATTATATAGCTTAAACGAGCAAATAACATGTTCCTTGGATTGGATATGTATGCGTCAATGTCAATGAGCAGTTCATGCCGTGCATCAGCTAATTCTATCTAATGCAGTTTAATTCATCGTCTTCTAAAATCAGTAAACATATAATATAATTTCAGCAATTGGTTTAAATTCAAAGTATCATATATTTAATAAATTGAAGAAAAATAAATAGCCTTAAAATTTTCCCGTATATATATATATGGTGGACTATGAACTGATAAAATCAAAGAATCGACTGGACAAATGTTTTTAAAAAGCTTAGCTTCTTCAAGAAAGCTTGAAGAAAAAGGACATATATTCCCAAGTGAGTAGGTGGACTCTTTTTAAATTTTCTAACAAGAAATTGACTATGGAAACCTTTAATTCGTCACTAATTTAAAATTCAAGCATCAGGGTTTCTTGTAATGGCGTCGTTGATCCGTTGGTTCTTACAGGTAACCTAGATTTCCTGGGTTCGTGGGAAAATATATACAATAGATCTAAAGTCAAAACATTTCTTGCCAGATTGGTAAACAATATGTGTGTGTGAACGAATCATAGCTATGGATCGACATAAAATTTTCAAGGTCCAAATATGGAATCATATATGTGTGCAATATATATATACAATCCTCCCAAAAATAATTAAGATTATATTTATATAAATAAACCTTTATCCCTATTCAAAATTTTAAATAATAATAATAATAATAATAATAATAATAATAATAATAATAATAATAATAATAAAAAATAGCCCCCATTGATCTAAATAAAGTATTAAAGAATATATATATATTGAGATAGTTAATTAATTAATGTAAGATGTTTAAAATTTCTTGATAAGTAGTTCTTCCTTGCAGCGAATTAAGTCTAAAAGTTTTGAAGAAGAACAGTGAGATGGAATTATTGAGATAGTTAATTAATTAATGTAAGAAACCAACATTAATATACGACATTATTGGTATTAGGAGTTAAATAAAATTAAAGTTTCGAGGGTCTGTATAAATACCGTACAAAATTCTTATAAATATTTATTTTAGTTACTCCTTGAAATAAAATTCATGCACCAAATTTATAGGTGAAAAAAATTAAATTTAAATTGTTAGCTCTTGAATAATATTTGTTTGTGTAATTAAAATAAAAAATTATACTCCTAAGTGGTATTTTTACAATTATGAATTATAGAAAAAAATAATAATAATAACTGAAGTTTAAATGTTGAAAGAGGATAGAAAACATAATTTACCAGTAAACCATCACTTTTCTCTATTTATACTATATATATAATTTGTTATTTGAGTGGGGTTGGTATCACAAAGTCAGGAGAATTGCATACAATTCTACTTATTATTATGTAACAATAATTTCTGGTTCGATTAGTTGAGTTTGGGATTTTAAAAGGAGATTTCTCCACTGAAGGTTCATCTAAAATAATTATTTTTCAATGCAAAGAAACAATAATTCTTGTCTTTTTACGAAATTTTTAAAGTTGATATAATCATATAATATCGAGCTTAAGTATCTTAATTACATTGCATTTTTTTTATAAAAAAAAAGTTAAAAAAATAAAATGAGAGATTAGGTTAAAATCTCAAAACAGCATAAAAAAAATTCATGAATGTATGTAAGATAAACCTAATACATCAAATTTTATAAAAGCAAGAATTTGCCTAAATTAATAAAGTGCCAAGAGTAGGAATTTGGAGTGCAATGTGTTTGGATTGAGATAATCGAAAGCATGATTTCAGATAATAAGTTGCTCTCATATAATTTAAGCTCGTTTATTAATGATTATGACTGATTTCACATAAAAACAGTTGTCATTTAAAATACATTATCAAATAAAATCCCTTGGTCCAAATGAAAACTTAGAGATATGAGATTCATAAACCAGAGCATTTGTCATTGATTTCCACTGCAGGTAAATGTGGTATAACGAAAGGCGAATAATAGATTAATCATCTGGACAGTTTGATGTAGCTCACGTGAAGAATTATGCGACTTCACTCAAATATTCGAACACGTTATAATTAGAGGATGCAACAAATTTGAAAGGTCGAAATTAACTAGTGTAGGCCAAAGGAAAGCAAGAGCTTGAAAGGCAATATCAAAAATGGCATCTACAGGGTGGTACTTGCTATTGGGGGGAAATAACATCAAGATGAAATGATATATTAAATAAATAGCTAGCAAATCACAGGATTTAGACTTCATTAATTAAGTTTCAAACTCCATAATCAACAGATTTGTAATAAAACAGTTAAATAGAACACGAACATCTGAAATACAATCTAAACACAGACTGCATGCAAGTTATTAATCTCCATGTAGAATACTCAAGACACTCGGCTTTTGCCGCTTTCAGTTAAAGCGACAAGTTTTCTCGTAATATACCTACATTTTGTGGCGACATTCTTCTTCAGTAATCCTCGACATCTAGTGCATACTTCTCCAGCATGTTCGATAGATGATATGATAACTACTACACGATGAGACAATATATATATGCTGAGATTACATTTTTCTTTTCATTAATCTTTCGACAGCTATGGAAGAGAGTTCAGGAGATTAGGAAGCATTGGATCTCAAATTGTCATAAATCGCGGTTCTTGATCCAGAAACCGGTAGTGGATATAACAGGGTGATCGATTGTAGCCTCCACGAATCACAAAGTTTCATTAACCCTGTGAGAGAGTCAAGCCAACTGATCATGGCATGCACTTGTCAAATAATTCAATCACAGAAGATAAATCTTGAAATATGAGAATGCATTTTACTCTGTAGAGAACCAGAAGAAGACGAGAAAGACCCTCTGCAGGCAATGTATGTTTTTGTTTCGGAAATATTTCATTTCCCCAAAACAAAAGCAAACAGACCTACAGTATTTCGACTAAATGAATGTTAAAAAAATCAGTTCATCACATATGATTACAGTTTGTCATACCAAAATCTAGAGTATTTCGACTTACCCATGTATAGATGTTGAGAGTGGTGATATAAAGATTGCTTGGATAAAACATTGCTGAGTTTTTGTAGTTTCACGATCACAAAAACTCATTGAATCTTCTAATCACGACTCACGAGTATTCAAAATACGACAAAATCACGCATCAACTTTCCATATTCATTTGCTTCCCCTTAAAAGTGATAATGGATTTGAGTTGGGAGTTTGAAATCAAAAGAACCCAGATCAACTATCCAATTCCAAATGCACTCTAGCAAACAAACAAGGATAAATGTAAATTAAGGGGTTTATGTACTACGCATGCGTGCATCGGTTTCATAGAAAGGAAAACAATGTAGCACATATTACAGGACATATGTTCCAAGTTAAAAACAACAGAAATTTCGAAGAACTTAATTAGGCTATACAATTAGACTTGAGAATTTTGAAAAAAACGAGACAACTGGATTCCTGCTCCTAGTTGTTCTTTTCGTTTTCTTCAAACTGGGGCAGATGGCTTGGTTTCTGCACCAACTTCAATGCCTACTGCTACTGCTACCACTATAAGTTAGATTTAGATTTCACACCACCCTGGTTAAATGAACCGACGTCGGTTATATCCTCTTTAACTTGCACTCTGAGGCGATTCACTAGTATTTCCAAAGCTTCGGTCATCCACCAATATTGACAAACTTTTCTGGCTTCTCGTACACTAATCTGTCATATTTAAGACAACATGAAATCAGAATTTAGTCGAGGGAGCAGAGGGCCTTATAAATGTTCATGAGAAAAGTCGTGGAGTGTTACCCATGATCTTTGACGTGCATCTTTCTCGGGCCAAAATTCGAGTTGCTCTTTCACAAGTAATGGGAACATGTGACACTCGGAGCTGTTGTTCTTGTTCTTGATATTCCATTTACCCAATGTACACTGCATGACGACGACGCATAGATGGTGTGAGGATAGGTTCGATTTCGAACTTACAAGTAAAATCTCTAATTCAACTTACAATAAATTAATCAGTAGTACTATCATGCATGTACGAGGCATATCATATCATATCTATCTATCTATGCATTTTTTTAAATGTTCTTTAGCATGTCATACATGTCACAATTATAAACTTGAAAGGCCTTGGCTGAAGCCTCAAAATTACACGACTCCACTCTCTCTTTAGAACATTCATGTTGGAACTTTTCAATCATGTGTTACCTACAAAGATATACATATGGGATCTGAAATACTAACCTCAACATCGCCCACTACTCCGGCTTCCTCCACCGTTTCACGCAGTGCTGCGCTCTCAATCAACTCGTCCGTCTCCCAACCTCCCTAAAATTAAAATGTGTAGTACTTATATATTATAGATTCTCTTCAAATTAAACATTATAATTATCATTAAAAAAATAACAATATCATGATACTACCTTTGGAAACAGCATCCCTTTACCCTTTCTCTGTGATGTAATAACGAGAACTTCAATATCTTCCTCGTCCACCTGAGATTTTCCATTGATGCCTTTGTATCTGTAAGGAATACATCTGTACATAACATTAAATTAAGTACATGGTGAGACCAAAGTAGACAAGTACAAATTTCGAGTTGCAATAATTATGGAATATGAGATAAACTTAATAAAACAGTGGACTCCACGTGAAACATATACGTAAAATTATTATTATCATTATTATTATTGGAACCAAAACCATCAATTCCAGGAACGAAACCAATTAAAGACATAGTCTACATATAATTGCAGGCCATTGAAAATACGCGAACCACGTGACTGGTGGGTCTAAGTCTAAATTAACGTCATAATTAATTAATTGATCAATTTCCACATATAATAATAATAAAATAATGATTGGTTATAGATTAAAAATTGCATCCCAGAACCAACGGACTGAAATTTCTCAGAAGCTTCAATTACGATTGCCCCAAGATTCAGTCAAAGTAAACCGGAATTTCCCCGTAATTACACCCAATCAAACTGATTAAAGTACTCTGAAACATACACACACGCAAGAAAATTAATCACTTACGTACAACCAAAAATTTAGTTCTATGTAAGATATTAAATACAAACAAAATAATTTACTCGGGTAACTATGAATGCATTATATATGGAAAGTATTATTCCAGATGCATAAAATTTTCACACGAGAATTGATCATACGAAAGACGCTATCAACTAGAATACAGTAAAAGAAGAAGGAAAAAAATACCCATTGTGATTATTTTGGCATTGCTCGGATTGAAGCAGTCGGATGAAAATAATAATGCAGATAAAGTTAAGACTGCTACATGTTTTAGATTGTATTTTAATGTAAATATATATTTATATAAATATGCGCATAAAACGATTAAAAAACGAGAACATTAATCCGTTTCAGTGAATTATTTTGTGCTCGAAAACACAAAATCTATTGAAGTGCGGTGCGTGAAGAGAGACGAACCCGACAACTTGGCGATGGCCATGAAAATTATAACGCTGCTTATTTCTTCCAGTACGAGAAACAAGACCAACTATGTTCAATTCCATCAGGCGCAAAATCGAGAAAATATGAATGGCCGGGGGAATATGTCTTGAAGGTGATCCGGCGATAAATTTAATATTGTGGTTGCAGACACGAGAACGATGACATCTATCACATTTATTAATTTTCCCAATGCGAAAAAGGTTGGGGAAATAATGACAGTTTTTAAACATAAATTTATGACAAGAGGGAGGGCTTCACAAGCTATAAGGGTATTTATGGTAATTTGATCGTGCTGATCCAAACATGTGAGGTCTGACGGTGGGGATATTACATTTACTATAGGGTTGAATTTCCAGTATTTCTGCACATAAGGTTTGATAAGGACAGGGTTAAGAATAGTACATGGCTAAACTCTCACGTCTTTCGTGTAACATAAAAAGTAAACACATTTCCGGTTTTTATAATAAGATTACATAATGATTAACACATAAATCATAAAAAGAATTATTGAATCAAATAATGATAAAATAATATTATGTTTAATATGATTATTAAGAATGTGATAAATAATAATATTTTGATGAATTCCACATTTGCGACGGTGGTGGTCGGCCAGCGGTGTGATTGTCGGTCGGAGGCGTCGGCAGGAGGAGAGGGTGCTCGGCCGCTGCTGCGTCGGGGGACGGCCGGCGGCGGTCAGCCGGCAGGAGGAGGGGGTGGTTGGCAGCGGCGGCGGCGGTCGGCAACGGGGGTGGTCGGTGGCGTGCGGCGCCATCCGGTGACGGTCGGCGGTCGGTGGAGGGAAGTGGTGGTGAGTTTGGATTTAGGAGAAGGGTAAAATTGAAAAAATATGATGGATTAAGAGTAAGATAAATAATTTTAGGGGTGAAGAGTGATTATTTTATCTCAGTTAATATAACATAATCATTCATAGGAGGGATTGACTTGGTTAAATAATCACTCGTACCAAACAAGGGATAAGGTGGGTTAAAAATTCATAAACCCACCTTATCACCCCTACCGAACACTGCCTTATAGTTAGGATTTTTTCTAAGATTAGTTTTTTTAATCGCTTTTTGGAAATATATCAAAAGGATTAAGTATTTATTTGGTTTATTTTAGAAATTTCCTATTTCACAAGAAGGGCGTGAATTCTTTTTATTATTATTATTATTTTAACAACTCGAGCTGTAATGTTTAGGTAATATCCCGATTTTTACCATTTTTATGATGTACTGCCGTGTAATATCCCAAAAATAAGTGTTATATATGTGAAATGACATACAATCTCTCTTTTGAGGGAGAGACGTTAGTTCCAACCCATATAAAATCAATCATTTTCATCTCAATGTTGTAATAATAAAACATATTGAATCCTTATATTTGTTCAATTATTATGTTTCACCGTAGTCTTTCTTCCACCGGTGAAAGAGAATTTATTTAGCAAATTAGATGTGTTTATGTCCGAATTGAATACGATTAAAAGATTACTGAGACCAATTGTTATTAAATTTAGTCNTATTTATATATTGTCTTCCTTTTTGTTTTTTTTTTAATTAACTTTATATATTGTCTTATTGTAGAATTAAAGTGGTGGAGAGTACGTGTCCATGACCCAACACTTGTGTACTGCTTTTGTAGCTTGAATTTGTTACCAAATTGAACTAATATACACCTTTTGAATTCACCAAAATATTATTACTATTTAATTAATTTCGGTCCACAATTTTTTATTATAATAATCTTATATACGGCAATCAAATATTATAATAATTTTATATACGGCAATCCAACATCAGAATCCGAAAGATAACAGAGGGGATAAGACATAGTATATAAAATTAATAAAAAAATTTGGGATAATTTAAAAGTGAATGGTAACCATGCTTGCCAGTCCCAATATATATCCTTACTTCTCTATTGCATCTACTTAGAAGGAGTAAATCTTTTGTGAGACGGTTTCACGAATTTTTATATGTGAGACGGATCAACCCTACCGATATTCACAATAAAATGTAATACTCTTAGCATAAAAAGTAATAACTTTTCATGGATGACCCAAATAAGATATCTTTCTCACAAAATACGACTCGTAAGACCGTCTCACACAAGTTTTTGCCATTTATATAAGCTACCAAGGTTGTACTTGAAATTGTAGATTTAAAATCAAATCGATGGAATTCAGATATATTTTTTTAGTTTTAGAAAAGCAAAATCATAAACTTCAAATTCACTATTTGCATGTTTTTATAGTATTGTTTCATGTTAATTATGATGAATTTCAAGTTCACCCAATAATATAGACATTTGAAATCTATTATATTTCGTGTAACTATGTGTAAATAAGTAAAATAAAGATTTAAGATTTCATCTATTATTCATCGTTAACAATAAAATTATACTCCAGATCTACATATTTCAAATATATCCAATCAAACACAACCTTAAGAGTTTTTGAAGATATAGCCTCTAAAAGTTGAATGGCATTGACGATAGTCATAATTTGTCTATTGATGTTAAATTTTTTTTTTTACCCAAATTAAATATTATAGGTTTTGGACATAACGCATGTGATCTGCAGCTAGTGTAATAAATATCACATGGATTTTAAACTCTTGATCCTTGACTTAATCATTGATGCTACTCTTGGTTCCTAATTTGTTTATATATGTGGAAAATATGCAGCAGGTTGCATGTTGTGGATCGGATTGAATACATTAATAATATATATGTTTATTTCACAATTAATTAAATTAAAGTGCAATCGTTAGACGACACTGCATCAGACATAATACCCCAAAAAAAAAAAAAAAATTTGTTCCGGATAAAACATGGACGGACTTCTCGACAAGATGAGCCACAAGAAATAAATGTACACGAATGACTAGATATACCCAACCTTCATGACGAGTACTAACTATTTCACAAGTATTAGATCGATACACAAAATTCAATTTGAATTGTAGCGTTAAAGTTATACTTATAGAATATTACAGTAGACGATAATGATATATTTCAAATCTTTTAAGTAGTATGACAACGCTAACACCATATTTTCGGGATATCACTTTAATTTTGGTTTGATTTCTGTGTTTTGAACAGGTCCAATCCATACGACGACGACAATAGTCTGAAACCGCATACAAATCCGCCCACTATTGGAGAAAACTCGTCGCTTTTCTTTTGGACTCTTGGGAGTCTTTCTTAATTTGTATTTTCCACCACAACTTAAAAGCAATTTGATATAGACGCCATTTTATACAAATGGATAAACATTGACATTGACTTGTAAAACTTAATTACAAATAATGGCATTAATTAACAGAAGGTAATGGAATAATATTATGGTACTCGAGTTGTCTCCATTAACCATGATGAGATGTACAAGGAGATGCCGGATCAGGTGAATAAACATGATGATTACATAGGTTTGGTTTTAATTGTATTTATGAGAAAAATAATTATAATCGGAGGTTACATAAAGTCTGTTTTGATATAAGAAGTAAAAATAATTATTAAGTTTTTATTTTAAAAGAAATCAACTGGCTAAAGAAAATGAGGGTTTGATGATTTATTTAATTTTAATTTTATAAAAAAAAAAGTTAAGTATCATTTCCCCCTTGAAGTGCAAGTTCCAAAAACGGGTAGTGGAAGGAAAAATAATTTTTGGGCTCCAAGTTATAGTTATTCCTTAAAATTATATTTCTCTTGATGATAAGGTTTTGTTAAATAATTGATTAAGAGTTTTGATTTTCTAAACTTTTATAGAGATTGACTTTAGATGTGATTTAATATGATTAAAAATATTTATTTCTTCATAAAATCTATCTTACAATGATTTGTAGGTATCTAATCAAATAAACAATTATAGGAAAAAACATGTCTATTAATACGATGATCATATTTTACGCACAACAAAAAAAGAGAAGAAAAAGAACCGAAAGATAGAGATGAATATTCTCAGAGAGAAAATTAAGCAGTGGAGCGCCGCACGTTTGAAGATTATTATTTACAACTGTGTTGTCGTGATTGTGAAAAACATCTGAATACGATACTTGCGAAAATGTTGATTGAAGATTTAGTTTTATTGCTCTAGTTTTGACACATAGTTTGTGCATTTTTTTTATTATTTTATTGTTGTTTTTAGAATGCAATTTGATTATTTAACTTGTTAATAAAGATAATTTTTCATAGAATCACTAGTTTGTAAACCAAATTTTTTTTTCTATTGATATTTTGCTGTGAGGCATCACAAATATTTATACTTGTACATAATTATCTATGAATTAATTTTTATTTAAATTATTTATTTGTGTGTTTTATTATTCAGATACATGTTGTCACTAAATGTCATAATATTCCAGACAACATTAATATTTGCTACACAAAACATTTTTATCGGTAATGTTAAACATAATTCCTTTACATGTAGTGAGGTAAGTACTAGATAAATCAAATCTCAAACAACTTCTCAATTAAAAGTCCTACTTAATACATCATTTCTTTAAGCATAGTTAATTGGCTCATATATAATTGATGATTACACAAATTTAACATATGAAAACAATCTTTTGAACTTATAGTTCTTCCATATGATATCAAGTCCTAAAAAACATATACGAGATTCAATTATAACAAACATTTTTTAAAAAGAAAACCAAATACACTTTTTAAAAAAATTTGTAAGTATTCTGATCAGTGATTAAAATATATGAAGAGAATTAACCAAACGACAGCAATAATCTCACCCTTCATTATAATCATATTATAAACATTAAATGGCACTGTTGAAAGGGGCATCGTGCAATATTTTTTAATCATGTTTGTGGAAATTTGCTCTAATAATTTAGCATATCTTTCAAACAATATTATTTTGGACGATAGCAAACGGGAGTCCAGACAAAATGACTATAATGATGACTAGATAGATCCATTTTTTGTTATTATGCTTCTTCTGTCCTTTTCTTTTTTAAAGTTTTCTTTTTATTTATGAATATTGTAAAATCTATTAGGGTTTATATGTTATACTTTAAAAACTTTCAATTATTCTAAAGAATAGTGGTAAGTTAATTAATGAGAACTAAAACGTTTTGATTGAAATAATTGTTGTAAATTGTGAATAACAGTAGAAAACGTTAGGCCATGGACGTGATAAGATTCTCAAGGCTTCGTGTGAATTATCATAGACAGTTGTAAGGAAAACATGTGATATTATATATATATATATATATATATATAGACACACACACACACACACACACACACACACAAAAGATCAATGGGCTCAGTGTTGGGCCTTTTAACCCTGACATGAAAGTAGGCTCAAGTGTGTTTTTATTTTTATTGACACACTAGCTAATTGACGTGGCTTGCCTACAACATCTAATTGGGCTGGCGATTAATAAAAAATAATGTTAAGATGTTTGAAATTTGGTTATTATCATTTCATCTCCACGGAGTTAGCTCTCCGAGTAAATCTGCCGTTTTACTGTCAATAATTATCCTCCCCAGGAAAAATTATAGCGATCCAGCAGATAAATTGAAGTTTTTCTAATCAAAGAAATCTCATTTTCATAGTTAGTCCCTCGTTCTTTGGTCGTTATTTTAGTTCCAATATTTGTTTCAATTTCAAGTTCGTTGTCATATAATTTTGTTTATTGAGTAATTGAAGCATATTTTATGAACTGTTACTGTTTATATCAAAGAAGCTAAATTGATTTTCTTTGCTTTTAAGGTAAAGATGAGGAAAGGATGTATAGACAGGAAACATTTGTATTTTCTTCTTTTATTCATCTTAGTAGTTTTGTTAACGAGGGATTTAATTTTTAGGGGAATCTCATATTTTTGGGAAATTAGACGGAAAAAAAATCAGATTTAATTGCTTGATGTATTCTGTATTTATTAAATTGTTCATATATTTTTGTTTCTTGAAGATTTGTGAAGTGGTTTTTGCTTGTGAATTGGTTTTACGATGAAAGCTTTGTTCTTGGCAAAAATGAGTCTCCTTTATTATTACGTGTTTCTTGAGTTGTTAATGAAAAATAAATTTTTTTCAGCTGTTTAGTTAAACTTTATCATAGTTTGCATCGCAGAGAAATTTTATCTAGAGTTAAATTGGGTGTAAGATCACAATGCCTCCGCAACTAGCAATGATCCATGTATATTGTTTTCATTTCGCACGCGGTTCGTGTTTCTCCCTCTTGTTATGTCTTGAAAGGGCATCTCATAAAGCTAAAAGGTGTGGTTCATGGGTAGCTAAAATTGGAGCTGCACTTGTGACCCCCAAAACACTTTCTCAATCAGCATTCCTCAGATATGATGCGGGATACCTGTTTGAGGCTCTTTCGTTCATGTTGATAATTCTTCCCATTGTTGTTTGAAACTTAAGAGATCGAGGTATGGCTACCATGTTATATGAGGGAATGTAGAATCCAACTCCTTTCATTACAACCGAAGCACAGGGATGTCCAACATCCAAGAGTTGAGTCTATCATTCTGAAAGGTGCAGAATGAAAGGTAGGGACTCTAAGGCTCGAAGGCGAGGATGGACCTCTGAGGCCCTAACATGGCTGAAGAGATACGAATGTACTTGCTGGTAGGGAGGAGATAGCCATACACATATTGGATGGATACAGGAGAAATACCATAGCAAAAGGTGGATTCACATAGTGACCTAACTATAGTACGTAGCTACTGAGCTAATGTTAGAACTTTTCCTTTGGTAGGAAGAAGGAACAGACAGTGTAGCGGTCAGGGGGTCTCCGGGGATATGATGAGGTCCAGCACTGATTCCGAAAATTCCTTCTAATCTATATGTTGCTCTACGAGAAAGCAAGAAAAACTGCTGCTCTCAGTATTTAACACTAATATTTGGTTTTAATATTCAGATATTGAGCTTCTCTTGCATTAACGTGGTACAAATTGTGAGGTATGAAAACCACGTTTCACCCAAAAATTTATTCTAATCTCCCTTCTGTTCTACCAGAAAGCTAGAAGAAATGCTGCTCTCAGCATCTCACCACTGATTATTTGGCTTCGATATTCAAATATTGAGCTAATATGTTGAGTGTCTTTGTATTCAGATGTACATTTAGTAACGCGCCTCTTGCATTAACATACTACAAATTGTGAAATATGAAAAACCACTTTTCTCCCAAAATCCCCTTCTAATCTACTTTTTGCTCTCATAGAATGCAAGAGAAATGCTGCTCTCAGCATCTCACCACTAATATTTGGCTTCCATATTTAAATATTGTGCTGATATGGTAAGGAAGTGTATTTGTATTTAACCGTACATAATAATGGAAGAAAATCTTCTACAACATTTCCTGTTACAACAATTATTGGTTGCACATGTATCAAATTTCAACTGATTTTTTAACTGTATCATAAATCACACCAATAAAAACTCTACACATAGCAATGTTACAGGAAATTTTGTAGAGGATTTTTTTTCCATAATGTGCCTCTTGCATAGTTGCATTAACATGCTACAAATTGTTAAGTATGAAGAACCACGTTTCTCAATTCTTGAGTTAGAATCTGGGTGTTGTGCCATTGGTCCCATTTCCTTATTATTCTGATGAGTTTTTGCTGTCATGCCATTAACACCGGCTATCTTTGTTTCATTATGAAATAGTCATTTTGATTTGAAACAATGTATCGCAAACAGCTGTCTTTGCTGCTGGTACTGTGGTGGTTTTTACGGAAACTTATTCAAGATACTGTAAAATTTTTATCACGATGTGTGTATATTGTCAAGTACATTTTGTATGCTTCCTGGTTGTTGATTTCTCTTGTTGCACCAAATAGATCAATTTCTAGTTGTTTCTTCTCTTTGGCCTTTAAATGTGTTTCTTCGGCTAGACATCTATCAATGCATTAGATTATTCAATTTGCAGCCATGTCTTTAAATTTACACAGATGCAAAACTCTAAAATGGACTCTGAGAGGGCAATACACAAAGGCGGATGCCACTGCAAGAGAGTGAGATGGCAAGTACGAGCTCCAAAGAGTGTTGTAGCCTGGCAATGCAATTGCACAGATTGCTCGATGAGAGGGAACACTCACTTTATCGTCCCATCGCAGCGGTTTGAAATAGACGAAGATTCTAAACAGTTTCTAACAACTTATACTTTTGGCACACACACAGCGAAGCATACATTCTGCAGAGTCTGTGGCATAACTTCATTCTATATCCCAAGGTCGAACCCGGATGGTGTTGCAGTTACATTCAGATGTGTAGACCCTGGAACACTGACTCATGTCGAGATCAGGAAATTTGATGGAAGTAATTGGGAAGGATCATACAGCCAGACGGGCATTTGGGCGTGTTCGAAAATGGATGCATAAATTATGTCGAATAATGTTATTAAGGACTAATATATAGTATAACATCTAAGTTTTGTCCCCCAGAAATATATCGTGTTTCCATGTACTCATATGAAATCCTGAGTCTTGCTCGTGATTGTATTGCTTATATTACTGTTTTATCCACATATACTGTCTGTTGCGTGAAATTTGTTGGAGTTTGTACCAGATAAAAAAAATGATTGTTATATATAAATTCCAGATTTGGGAAAAAATACATGTAAGAAAATTATCAAAGTAAAGAAATTATATTTTCAGTTCCGTAATTTTTATGTTTAATTTTTGGTCTATATGTCGATTAGTTTATTATTTTAGTTCATTATCTAACATTTTTAAATCTTTTCTTAATCGTAGCACTGATATTGCACTATCAGAAATAGGGATGGAACGGGGCGGGGGCGGGGGCGTTTTTGCCATCCCCATCCCCAATTCCATCCTTACCCCATACCCGTCTCGATCCCTTCTTTTTCGGGGATCAACTTCCCATCTTCGTCTCCATCCCCGTTTAAAAAATATTAATATGACAAGATGATGACGAATTCGGAGATTTTCTCAAACCAAAACTTATTATTATCTATTATTATNCCCGTACCCGCCCCGAACTACATTGGAGATTTAAAAAAATCCTCGAATCCAAAACCAAACCCGAAAAAATCAGGAATCCACATCCCCGTTTCGGGTTTTCTTTTGGGAAAAGTTGTCATCCCTAATCAGAAAATGATTAGATGTTATTGAAAAATGTTCGAATACTGATGACATATCTTATGTCATGTCACCGCTCTGGTGAAAAATTATCAAAATTTTAAAAATATAAGTTAGTGGTATAAAATTATGAATTGGACGATGACATAACCCAAAAAAATATGCAAGCTACGATCAAAACTGTAATTTTTTCTATACATGTATATTATATTTTTTTCAAACTAGAATCGAATATCTAGGTCGAATGGGAAAAATCAATCATCATACTATGTAATATTTGATTTTTCCCATAAGCACTTTGTTTAAAAATATATATAGATATATATTTAAATATATATAAAATTATATTTGATATTTTGATTATATGTATGATGTTGTTTAGATTTTAGAACTTTGGTGAATTTTTTGTTATCTATATATATTTAAGATTTTTAAAATTTAAAATATAGTTTTTACTATATTATATAATATAATAGTATTCCGGTCCGATTGTCCAGTTGAACTTAAAGGTTGAATCGCTATTTTAAAGTAGACTGATCTAATTTTGACTTATGAAAACATTTATTTATGATTCGTTTGGACAAATATTTTAAAAACGTTTTAAATATTAGTGAAAATAACTTAGAATGTGTGTATTGATAATATTTTTATAAAATATTTTGAAAAAATATTTTTAAAAAGTGCTATCTAAGTATACAATTTAGAGACGTTTGTTGATGTTTTTAGAATAAAATGCATATTAAACTAGAATTAAAAGGTATTTTTTTATATAAAATTTTTGTCCAAACACATTTTTAATAATTTTATTTTTTAAAATAGTTGTCCAAACATCTTTAGTACGTTTTATAAAATAATTGTTCAAATATATATTTATATTTAAAGCAACTTTTTTTAAAAATATTATAAAACTTTTTTAAATAACACTATTATTTATAAATACTTATTCAAATAAATTCTCAATAGTTTCCTCACTCCATTCCATTATTTTTTTTGATGAATATTGTTAGCTATTTAATGGAACCAAATGTTTCGGGCCCTTCCACGTTAGCATCAGGTCGACTTCTAGTCGCCGCTTCCGACTCCAATGTTTATTTGGATAATTCTCATTCTAATAATTTTGTCTAATCTCTGGTTAACCACCAGCAATTCAACTGCCCAGATTCGTCTCGTAAACTCTGTAAGCTTGCCTTAACCTCCAGTTCAAGATGACTAAACAATTTCTTTGTGCAAATAAATGGCTCATTTCGTGAAACGGGATCAACTTCTAACCTCAAATCATCCGCGCAATGCAGTTAACCTCAACCGAAATTTTCAGAATTTGAGTTCTTTGCAAACAACTTGGACTCCCCAGATCTTTTAAACCCTCAACCGTTCACCAAGAGTTTGCATTTCGGAAAGATTTCGAGCTATTTTTCAGTGCGAAGCAATGAAATCCGAGTGAGAAAGGAAGTCACTTTTCACGAGCTTAAAAAATGGAGCCTACATTTCTTGGTCTTCACACGAACAGAAAGAATCCCAAAAAGGTTTATCGCTTCCACACGTTCGCGGAACCGGGCTGCCCCGTTTCTCTGAGCGGTGCCTTTCGCGATAACATCCGCCATTTTCTTCGAGAATCTGCGGTTCTCGAGGATTACGATGTGGAGGGAATGCCCGTTTGGTGTACTTTTTTGGTTTACGAGAGCAAGGGCGTCGTACTTCCACTGTTTACAGTTGAAGAAAATGTGAAGCATTCTAATAGGCCCTTCTGTGATTACTGCCGCTGCGCTGGTTAGTGAAAAAAATGGAGTCCCTTTTGTTTATTCTATTTGTTGTGGACCAGGCTTCGCGTGAATTTGATGTGGGGTTTGTGTTTTATTTTTTATTTTTTGTTCGTGCAAGCAATGTTATGCTGTTTTTATCCTTTGTTAATTTTAGTAACGCAGGGTGGAGCAACCATTTCGTGTCAAAAAGAAAGTACCATTTTATAATTCCAGTTGATGATGAGTGGAATAAGTCTCTTGATGAGGGTGCTTTTGATCTTCAATCTCACTTCTTGCATGGTTTGATTCACTGCAATGGATTTGGGCATTTACTCTGCATAAATGGGATTGAAGGGGGTTCTAAGATCATCTGTGGTAGAGAACTCATGGATCTCTGGGACCGTATCTGCACCAGCTTACATGCTCGGTAATGAGATCTCTATACTTTCAATTTTGCATTTTCCGTTCTGATTGATATGTGAATATGTGATGATCTGTATATGAACATGGTTACTAGATTTTGACTCCACGGTAATGAATATCTAATGCTGGTTTTCTTAAAAATATTGAATTACATATTTAAGAAATCCCTTATAGATTTTGCCTTTCTAAATCTTCTCAGATATAGATAGAATTGATGATTGTATATAGATAAAGTAGATTGCATGGTTTTGCTAATTGTGAATTTTAAGCTCTATAACAGATGTTAAATAGATTTTTTTAAAAAAAATTCTTATTGATCCATGTCTGATCCCACACGAGATCAAACGTATGATTTTAGTTGATTGAGATTGGAGGTTGGTTTTAGATCTTATGAATTGTTAACAAAGGAAGCTTATTATCAATTTATTACTGATTATATGATTATCCCACAGGCCACGGTCCGCTAGAGAAATCATGGTTTGAACCTTCCCAAATATATGATGGATATTCTTGTATGATGTGATCAGACAAGGAAGAAGTACTGAAAACAAATAATTGTTTCGTTTCAGTATCATAATTTGTAATTCTCAAGCTGCTGACAGAAGTCTAATCGCATTAAGTTTGGTTATAGGATGACAAAAGCATTTATTTGTTATATGGTTTTAACAGTTAAAATATGTTTGAGAAAAAGTTATCATAAAGCAGAAGTGCAGTCACATGACTTAATTGCTCTATAGATTTTCAGAGTTCTCAGTTGCTTCATTAGATACAATTACTTCATTGTCATTGAAGATGAATCAAAAGAACATTTTCAGTTTCTTGGATGAAATATTCTAATAAATTGTTTTGTAGGAAAATCTCGGTGGAGGATGCTTCCAAGAAGCATATGATGGATCTCCGCCTGCTTTATGGAGTTGCTTATGGACATTCCTGGTTTGGTAGATGGGGATACCAATTCTGTCATGGAAGCTTTGGCGTGAAGTGGCATAACTATGAAAAGGCTTTAAATATTCTCAGCTCCTTAGAGCTGGATCAAGTAATTGATGATCTCAGTTTCACAAATGGATTCACGTTTATTAAACAGATTATCCAGCAGTACAGAAATCTTAGTGAGGCCAGTTTGGTTACAGTTCGAGATCTCTTCAGATTCATTCTTACTTTGAAGATGAAAACTCCTGCCGAAAATCGTACAACCATTTCTGCAGCAATTTCACAATGTTCTCGGAAAAACTCGCGCTTTTTTGCATCTGTCAAGGTTTGTTCATGGAAAATTTCCACTGGAACTCCTATTAAGAACTGTCCATTTGCCAAAGAAAAATCCTTCAAATGCAGAAAATTTTCCAATCTTGCTGCTAACATGGCTAGTAGATGGCCGGTTAGGAGACTCGAGCATGCCGCAGGTGTCATTGTTGATGCCTTGAAAGAAAAGAGAGAAGAGAGCAAAGGCTGCCATAATGGGATGACCAGACAAGAGGTTCGTGATGCAGCCCGTCTGCATGTTGGTGATACAGGGTTGATAGATCACGTGCTGAAAGCCATGCACAATGTCATTGTTGGAAAGTACGTTATTCAACGAGCTGTGAACCGATCCACTAAAGTGCTGGAATATAGCATTCAAGATCTCAACAGTGTCAAATTTGGGGCCTGTCCGGCAACAGTTTCAAAGACATTTCATACATTTGGTATTGTTCCTGGAAAAAACATTTATGAAGATCTGTACCTTTTCTATACCTATTTGTTCAGGGACTATCCGAAGTTTGAATCTGTTCAACTTGCTGTTCAAACCATTCTCTGTAGTAAACTTTTTGTGAAGGAGTGGCATTTTAGAGATGAAGAGGACGACTTATTAAGGTTTGTCTGTAGATTAACTATAAGTTCACTTAACTTAAATACCGAACTTTTTCCAAATTTTCCTCTCCAGGAATTCATTATAGTTCCACCCTACTCTTACCATTGGTGATTTAAAACTGTCGGTGCAGAATGCCTTGAGGGACACTTACTTTGTCACTGAAAGACTAGTGGTGACTGATGTCGTGGAGTTGGAGCGAATGGAGGATGATGAGGTTCTTTTTGGGATTATTGAGTCGGGTAGTCAGCTTTCGGTGAGGGGTTTTGGGTTGGACAATGAATCGGATTTGAGATACGAAGGGGGAACCGAGAACTGGACAGTAAGATGCAAGTGTGGAGCTGAAGATGATGATGGAGAAAGAATGGTGTCATGCGACATATGTGAGATATGGCAACATACCCGTAGCAACGGTGTTGAAGGCACAGATACCGTGCCAAGGTTGTTTGTATGTGATGTTTGTCGCAGTAACCTTGCTCCCGTAAAGACACCATGTGGGCTTGGGTTCGAGTGGGATCAATCGTACAAGGTTCCAATGGTGCTTCCCCATATGCCTGAGCTTAACATGGGGTCACTGTATTGTAAATAGTTTTGATAGTTGAGAAATTCTTCAGTCGAGGAAACGATTTTTGTGGACCTATGTAGGCTTTAAGACAAGTAATTACTGCATAGCTCATTAAATTTCTTGATTGTACAATGTTCTGTAACAAATCTTGTAGGCATCAAGACAAGTAATTAATTCAGGTGCATCGATGGACAGTGACAGTGATTTGGCCCTTGTGGTCTGATTGTCTAACTTGTCGTAGCGTTAGTATTTTCAGTATTTCTCATATATAGTAAATTTTGAGTTTTTTTAAACTGCATAAAAATAAATATTTTTTTTTTTATGAATTTTGAAAACTTGAAAAATATGTTTGGGTGATTTATGATTTAGTTTGTCTTATAATAAAATTATGGTACCAAATATAAAACTTTACAAAAATATCTTTAATTTGGAAATTTTATTCAAAAAGACACATTTAGCAAGATATTTTTTAAAAGAGAAAACTGTACTCTTGGTCATCAAGTCCTCACTTGATCAAGAAAAGTGGTAAACCAAAAATTATAATCAATTTTGTTGGTAAATTAAATTTTCCCATTAAATAATGAATAGCACCACTTCACCAAAAGATACGTTCCCTTGATCAAAGTTATATAATTATTATTTCATTCCCATTAATTATAATTATTATTTTTAAAAAAAAAATTGGAATTTAATTATATATATAGAAGATTTATTTCATACCGTATTGTTGACTTGTTAAATGTATGGGAAAGGACGGGTCGATCAAGTTAATAGAATTTTCGATATTTTCCATAATTACATTTGTGACATCATGCATTAATTTCTTTAGTCAATATATATAATATAATATCGTGCATTTTTTTACGCGTTAATTGAACCTAAACTCGTGCATGCATGAAACCATAATATTAGTCAAAAATTAAAGTACGTACACGATGGCGTGAGATGTTTGAATATATGATATATAAATTTGGTTGGCCACCTTTTATTAAAGAGGAACAAAATTAATTTCGTCAAATAAAACGTCCTAGCTTAATTTGTTTGGGGCTTGAACAAATTAATTAATTTTTAATTGCTATAAATTTATATAGTACTACTAATTATTATAATATTTAAAAATATGAGATTCATTGTATAATTATTAGTACATCTACTGGAATTAATAATGCGTACCTATATGAATTATTATTTTTAATTAATAGTGTGATTAAAGTTGAGAAAAATGAAGGTGAATGCGTCGTCGGTTGAACTTGACGCCGCCAAACAAAGAAATAACGGCTGCACACAACTGTAAGATTTGAACAATATACTTAGACTTTTCAAATTAACCTGATACATTAACCTCGTCAAAAAAGAAATTTTGTGGAAACATACTGTGAAGTTCACATGAAATGTGATCGAAACCCCCAAGCAACCCACCACCCCACCAAGGTCCCCATTTTGTCTATAAATATTTGTCACATAAAACATGCGCCATAAGATATCTGTGGTGAAAAAGGAACAAAAACATGGAAAGAAAACAAAACATTAACAAGTTAAATTACAAGAAACCAGGAAACTTCATCGGCAATCAGGCCTGCAAGAAGCACCCCAAACACAAGCAATCACCTGGGGTTTGCTCCATTTGCCTAGGAGAAAGGCTTTCCAAAGTATATAATAGTACCAGAAGCTCTCATAGACTTGCGAGATCTTCATCATCTTCTTCTAGTTCCTATCTCTCTTCTTTATCTTCATTGAGTGATTCCTCATATTCGTCTCCGTTTGTGAGTTATACTTGTCACTTAGACTTGGAACCTAAAAAATCCATCAGGGTTTTCAAGAATGTAGGCCAAACTGTGATCAAGAAGAGTAGGTCGATGAACTTTGGGTTGTGGAGAAGAAAAGAGGAGGCTTCCGTGGATGAAAACAAAGGTAAGAACATCGACATTAAACGAGGGTTTTGGTCGAAATTGCTGCCGAGCAAAAGTAGAGCATTGATGCAGTCTAACACCATGCGAGAAAGGGTGATTCAAGAAGTTCTTTAGTATAGATTTGTGTAGATTAAATGTGATGGACAACAAGGTTTCACTATCTAGATCAAAATATGTTTAGATGGGTGACAAGCCGAAAGAAACAGGATACAAGTACAGGGATATACACCATCCATTAACGAACGTGTTCATAATTCATTAATTATTTTTTCTATTCGTTTGATATATTTATTGGTAAAAAAATTTGTGTTAGCTTTGTAATATGGATCAATGCCCGAAAATTTTATCAATGAAAGATTTCTCTTATTCTATTATTTTACATTACATTTTTTTATTCTTCTTTTTGGGTGCTAGAATATTATACGACCGACGCAAGGAAACTTTGAATAAAATGAAAAGGGAAAAAAATAAAAAGAAAATTACAAAGCATGAATTAGTCCTATGTTTAGACATGCATATGACATCATACCTAGTGAAATGATATTTTATTGTGATTATTTTTTTTAAAAAAATAATTCAGGTAATATTATACATAGAAATTTGAAATATATTTCTACAATTTGATTCCCCAATTTTTAGCCTCAAAATATTTGTGGCGCCCCAAACCTCGCCACGTAATCATACAACATGTGACGTCATATGCATAAAAATTTTCTCCTTTCAACGACGTAATAATATAATGCATATACGATAAAATAGTGCAATCACCACACTATCTATGTTAATGCAGCAGAAACAGTATAATAAATACACACATACAATTCAAATAAGACAATAAACTATATTGTCTCTATCTACTATCAACTACAGGACTGTTTGACTAGACACACCTAGTCCTTCACCACTATTCTGTCTCACAGCAGAGTCCTGTAACCTGTCCAACAGAAACAGCCCCCAAAGGGTGAGCATACACAACAATCATCATCGTAATACATAACAGTTATATTATCAACAATATAAAATATAACTGGAATGATAACAGAAATACTCCCTTTGCTGTCTCTGGACAATCAAATCACCAACGATATCAACGTCATCACTCCCATACTACTGCAACAACAACATCGACGATACGTCGCACCCCAACACCGGCGACAGCAATATCGTCGAACGAATAACATCAACGATACGTCGCACCCCTACTCCGGCGACAGCAATATCGTTGAACGAATAACATCGACGATACGTCGCACCCCAACACCGGCGACAGC
>NC_133320.1:1848952-1870206 GCF_012295235.1 Primulina huaijiensis
CCCCCTTAAATGAATTTCGACCCCGAAATTAATCAACAACAGTAATAACATGCATAAATAAAGATACGTCATACCATCAGAATAAGTAGGGGTAGAGCTCCCTCATATGCCGCTCTGTCTCCCAAGTGGCCTCTTCGACACCTCTATGATCCCACTGAACCTTCACCATCGGTATAAGCTTACTACGAAGCTTCCGTTCAGATCGATCCAAAATACAAACTGGTCTCTCAACATAAGACACATCAGGATCTAACTGAACCTCAGAAATATCCAACACATGTGAAGGATCTGGCTCGTACTTCCGCAACATCGACACATGAAACACATCATGAATACCAGATAAAGATGGAGGTAGAGCCAATCGATAAGCCAAAGTGCCTATCCGCTGCAAAATCTCATACGGGCCAACATATCTCGGTGCCAACTTTCCTTTCATACCAAATCGTATTGTACCACGAAAAGGAGAAACTTTCAAAAATACTCGATCGCCCTGCTGGAACTCTAAGGGTCTTCGTCTTTTATTGGCATAGGCGGCCTGTCTATCTTGAGCTGCTTTCAGTCGCTGCTGTATCAACTTTACTTTCTGTTCCATCTCGAAAATCATCTCATGACCTGTGACTACAGCTCGATCAACATCATCCCAGTATAAAGGAGATCTACAACGTCTCCCATACAATGCCTCAAATGGAGCCATCTGAATACTACTCTGATAACTATTGCTATATGCAAACTCTACTAATGGAATAGATGAATGCCAAACAGATTTAAAATCCATAACATAAGCACGCAACATATCCTCCAGCGTCTGAATAGTACGCTCAGTCTGACCATCTGTCTGGGGATGATAAGCTGTACTCAATCTCAACTCTGTCCCCATCGCAGTCTGCAATCCTTCCCAAAAATGAGAAGTAAATCGAGGATCTCTATCAGATATAATAGACACTGGAATCCCATGCAACCGTACGATCTCTCGTATATACAACTGTGCCATCGTCAAATATGTACTATTCATGCTATAGGGTATAAAATGTGCAACTTTCGTCAATCGATCAACAATCACCCAAATTGCATCAATAGTTCCAGTGCTTCTTGGCAAATGAGTCACAAAATCCATCGATATGTGCTCCCATTTCCAAGTCGGTACTTCTAAACTCCTCAATTCACCTCCTGGCCTTCTCCTCTCAGCTTTGATCTGTTGACAATTGAGACATCGACGTACAAAATCAATCACATCACGTTTCATTCCCTTCCACCAAAACTGAGAGCGTAGATCCTTATACATCTTCTTGCCACCAGGGTGGATAGAATATCGACTACAATGTGCACGCCGCAACAGGCCCTGGCGCAACTCCGAAGTATCAGGAACTACCCATCTATCATTCATCCTCAAACTGNCTTCTCCTCTCAGCTTTGATCTGTTGACAATTGAGACATCGACGTACAAAATCAATCACATCACGTTTCATCCCCTTCCACCAAAACTGAGAACGTAAATCCTTATACATCTTCTTGCCACCAGGGTGGATAGAATAACGACTACAATGTGCACGCCGCAATAGGCCCTGGCGCAACTCAGGTATATCAGGAACTACCCATCTATCATTCATCCTCAAACTGCCATCATCAGCAACTCTAAACCGAGTATCTTGTTTCTGAGAAACCAACTCTNAGCCATGCTCCAATAACCGAGACATCCGGATAGCAGATACCAACGGAACACAGGGACGAGAACCCTTCCCATAAAATGTCCAACGCTCTTTGTCATCGGTGTAAAAATATACTACCCGCTGATAACAATCAACAGTCGCACAATATCTCCTCAGCACATTAATTCCCACAATACAATCAAAATCAGTCATCTCTAGAATAATCATATCAGATCTCAACTCATAGCCCTCATAAGAAATAATCCCATCTGATATCATAGATACAACTGATATATCAACTCCAGAGGGTGTCGAAACAGAAAGAGGCATAGACAATGGAGACGAGCGCATATGATGCTCAACCACAAACCTCTTCGATATGAATGTATGCGAGGCACCTGTATCAACAAGAATATAAGCAGGATAAGAACATAAATAACACTTACCCGCTATCATCTCCTCTCGTGCCTCCTCTGCCTGTTCTCGTGTCAACGCATACACTTGTGCCTGAGGCGGACCAGCTCCCTGCCTACGTGGCTGTCCTCCAGAAGGTCGTGGTGTAAACTGCTGAGGCTGTCGTCCTCCTCTCTCTGAGGATCTACCTCTATCACTCCTGGGCTCTCGCTGTCCCTCACGGCTAGGACACTGTCTCGCTATATGGCCCACACCGCCACACTCAAAACATGTGATCTCGGTCTGTGTGCACTGTCTGATCATGTGAGGTCCCCCACAACGAAAACATCTCACTGCTCTGGACTCCCCTCTCTGCCCCTGAATAGACTGAGAACTGCCCCCACGACTCTCAACACGTCGTGAATCAAATCGGCGCTTCCCTGATGATGCTGCTGAAGAAGATGAACCCTTCTGATATTTAAACGATTGTCCCTGCGGTCGCAATGACTCCCTAGTCGGCTCTGATAATCGTCTCTGAGCCCCATACTCCTGCATAACCAACTCAGCCATCTCAGCCCTTGTCACTGCATCNCCTTCTACTGAGTTCGGTGGAATTCACCGACTCAATCCTTTATTTTTTTTTATTTATTTTTTTAATTTTTTATTATATTATATTATATTAATAGTGCGAGGTGGTAGGGGAAAACCCCCTAATATTATTGTACAACATGGAAAACAGAGGCTAATAGCCCAGAACTTATCTAGTTCATCAGCCAGTAATACTGAGCCAAATACAGAGTTATACAATGAGTTTCAAGAATTCTTGAAACAAAAACAGAAAATTAATACTGATTCTCAAGCTTCAGCATCATATGCTAAAATCATTACAGATGATTATAATGATTCAGCTCTTTATACAGAGACAAAACATAGAGAATTAATTCTTCATATAGAAGAAAAAGATACCCAATGGGAAAAAACTCCATGGACTATCATGGAAAGATATTTAACCAATACATCATATGTATATGGTGCTTATAAGCAAAGAGGATTTTATGAAAATCTTCTGTTATCCACAAAAAGTGTTGATATAACTCACTTTTTCAGTAATATTCAGCAGAAAGGAAGTTATAACTTCTCCAAGTACATTATCAAAAAGATCATATCTATTGAAGAATGGGGTATATCTCCATTATTTGAAAAAGAATTTTATTCCGAGACTCATAAAATGAGTTTTAAATTTAATTTTTGGGATTATATTGAGATTTTTAATAAAACTCTATTTTATGAAAATGAAAAAAGAAAACATACATGGTTTTTGAAAATATGTGAAAATGTTTTCCATTATCCAATTCCTAATTGGTTTTTTATTTGGTGGAAAATATTTGGTCCATCAGCAAAAATTTTGCCTGAGGTTTTTATAAAACCAATGAATACATGGTTAAATGTTTCTCCAAGAATTAAAAAATCATTTACTGAGCATTGGATTGATGGAAAGACTTTATGTCTGTTCTTTATGGAATTCGGAATTCCTTGGATCTGGAAATGGCAACCAGAGTGTGGTTATACTGATGAAGGTATTCCCTGCCTATGGAGAGTCAGCTCTACCAAATTTTGGGACAAATTATTACATGAAGATCCAGAAACTGGAAAAATTTATGGCCATGAAACTCTTATACAAATGGAGGAAAAAATTTCTTCTTACCAGAAAGATCTACTGCATCAACAAGAAAAAGAAAAAGATGCAATGAGTCCATTTAAAATCTTGACTCAAAAATATTCAGAAATCTACTCCAAAGAGAAAATGGTAGAGATCTACATTGAAGAGATGAAGAAAGATCTTTATAAGAATATTGGATGTTCAGATTCAAAATCAGACAAATCTATGGCTGCTGAATCAAGTGAAAATCAATTCATTCATCTAATGCAAATGCAGGATGCTCAAGATCCAGAGGATGATAGGTATCAGAGCCATGGAAATTGTTTTGGTTGATGATTTAACACTGTTTATTCAAATGAATATTTTCAGTATGAAAGAAACTGTTAAAAACAGTTTAAATGAAGAATATGATCTACCTGAAAATTTAGATTTATTAAATCAATGGACTATTCCTAAGATAGAATCTAAAATGATCTATAAATTAGGAACATTTGAAAAAATTGGTTTAAAACAGGTAGTAAAAACTACAGAATCATCAGTACCTTTACATAATGAAGAAATGGTTATTAAACTATTGAATAATAAAGATATTTTGCCTTATAGGAAAAATTACAGATTTATTCATATAGGTTTAATACAAATTGCTTTTAGACCTTTAACTTTAGAAGGTTTACCAGAAAGCTTCATAGCAGCTTTAAGAGATGGTAGAAATTTGAATTGGAAACAGTCCCTTATGGGAATAATTCAATCTAGTCTGGCTCATGGTCCAGTATATTTTGATGTTTATCCAAATTTATCGTTATCTTTGTCTGATATAAATATCTTAGACTCTTTAATATTAAATGTTAAAACTCATGGTTATAATTATACTCCTGGTACAGAAGTTATATGTATCTGTTATCGTATCTATTATAAACCATTGTTTACACTGAATCCTATGTGTAAAAGAATCGATAAAAAATTAAATGAAACTATTCTAATAGAAACTAATTTTAATAGATCTAATATTACAACCCGTAGATCTATAAAATGGGAAGAAATAGAATTTCCAGAAAACTGGATAATTGAACAAGCTGTTCCTAGAAATCCTATAATAAATAGGGATTTACAGCAAGTTATTCAAAATAATGAAGGATCTGTTCAAATACAGTTTAATAATGAACAAAGAAGATTATTACCCTCTTCTGTTTATGCTAGATCAAGATCTAGTCATTCTTTTATATCACCTCTAGATTATATGGTGGATATTCCACAAACTTCTAGAGCTTCAACTTCTCAAATAGGAGAAGAAGTGAATCTTCAGCAGAAGATTTAATAATTAATCAAAATAATATTGTTCATCAATGTAACTTTCAAAAAGTTAAAGAAACTGATACTGTTTCAGAAATGAATTTTACTATTTAATGGATAGTAAACCAAAAATTGATTTTACTAAAGGATCTTTTGCTAGAGGAAAGATCAATGCAGAATTTTATTTACCCAAATGGAAATCTTTCAGAGATTGGTATTTTAAAAGTTTCTGAAGCAGAATTTGAATATATTGTCGCAGAATTTTATAAATACTGTGAAAATCAAAATAGATTAATTCATTTTGTTCCTTGGTTTTTTAAAACATTTATTATAGATTATATTTCTATTCTTGAAAGAAATTATAAATTTCCTTCTGGACAGATTGAAAAATCTGTTTATCCTCCTCAACAATCTTTTATTATAGAAAAGAATAATAAGGTTTTGAATTTTACTGCTTTTTCAAAATTATTTGAAAATGATATGTTACAAATAACTGTTAAACATATTAATCAAATAATTGAAAAACAGAATTATACAAATTTATATCTTACGATAATAGGAGAAGAAATTACTTCTTTAAAAGATCGTATTGATAAAATTATTTTAGCTATTAATAAAATTAAACCAGACGTTCATATAAAAGAACCAGAAACTAATATTGTTTCTATTGCTAGTTCTTCTATTAAATCCCCTCCAGAAATTAAAGATTTTAAATTTAAATCTTCTGTTTCTGATTTAGACAAATTATTAGAAGAAAAATTTAAAAATCTTAATTTAAATACTCTTAATGAAGAGATTGTTAATCATTCTGATGAAACCATATTCGATTTACTGAACTAATAAAAGGAGGTATTTAATTTTCAGAATAAGAATGAATATAAGGTTCAGCTATGGCAATTTTACAAAACATAAAAGGAATTACAAAAGATATACCAGAGAAATTAAACAACAGAGGATTACCCGAAGACAACTTCAGAAACATAAATTCATAAAAAATCACCCATGAATGCCTTAAACGCCATTTCTCGGCTAAGCAGGCTGAAGGGCTACAACATGAATTTATGCCTCTTAATTAACTTCGAACCTTGTGTTTACTATTTCCTGGTTCGTCTTTAAACCTTATGTCCAACCATTAACCCTTATATTTCATCAAATTCTAAAATTTAAATGAAATCTTTTATCATTTCAATTTAATTCCAAGTTACAAATAAATAAAGATCATGGTTTAGTAATGGGATGATTTAACACGAATGTTTTAGCCTGTCATTCAGGCTAATATACGAAATAAAAATTAAAAAGATAAATAAAAACAGAAAATAAAAATAACAGTAAACTTACAGAATTGTAATCAGAAGAAGCAAACTTGATTGAAGAAGTGGAAGCTTTTATTAAGAAGGGTTGTTTACAAGAGAGGAATAGAGGGGAGCAAACTCGACCGTNTCTGAGCAAGAAAGAGGAGTACCTAGATTAGTAATAAACTATAAGCCCTTAAATAAGGTTTTAAAATGGATTAGGCATCCTATTCTTAATAAAAAAGATTTATTAGATAGATTAGTTAATGCAATCATATTTTCAAAATTTGATTTTAATATAATATAATATAATATAATATATAATATTTAACATTTTAACATCGGTATATCCCTTTGGATCAGTTAAATGATCACATTTTCCAAAACTCAAAACATAAAACTTCTATATCTTTGAGTTTTCTATGTGATATCCAAATCTCAAATCATTTGGACTTCATATGAGCAAGATATGTCACTAATTACCATTTTGCCCTTAAAATTAATTTATTATTTTTCAACTTATTTACGAAAATGCCATCAAAATAAATTGAATATTTTTCAACTTATTTACGAAAATGCCACCAATACTATTTTATAGTTGTAATATCTCAGGCATTACAATATTAATCAACATGTTTTGTTTGAAGAATCACGCTTTTATAAACTGCACGTACAAATATGTCTTCCCGATTAAAAAAGATTACAAAATGCATGATATTAAAATGTGTACGTAAGAATCTTCTTTCAAAAAAATTGGAAAAGTTGTGTAGATTTTCGGTTACTTGTGGTGGTTCCTTTGGGTATTTTATAAAATACGGGTAAAAAGTTGATGGGATATTAATTCAGTTTTATCTTGGAATTTAATGTCCACTGTTTCGAGATGGCAGTTCTAGAATACTCGTTATATTTTTAGGAAACACAAAAATTCTTCTAGATTTTTGAAAAACAAATCTTCAATCCGATTCGACTATGAAAAAATATTAATCTTTTATGTATAGATCAGATCGACTGACACATACTCTTTAGAAAAATAGTTTGATTGAAAACAAAAAATGGATTTTAATCTTGAGTGTTTTTGCGTACATAAGGAATTTGGAAAGAAATTTGGCTTTATATTTCATCTCACATTTTAGTGGACTAATCGAAATCTCATCGCGTAAATAAATTTATGTGAACGCAAGCAACCGTGTCTTAAAGAGGTTGGTTGATATTTATCTTGATATCTTCACACATCTAAAAGGACAAAAGTTCAGGAAAGAACATGTAACGACTACAACTTGATATCCAAGCACAAAACTCCACAAAGCTCCTGTTTTTCCTCGCATTTTATACATAAAAAGATGAACCATCTCACCAGCAGTATTATTGGCACACGTACGATCAAGAACACTGCAATACGAAGAAAAATCATGCATGCACATCCATATCCACAAACAGATTATAGGGGTTAAGACCTTCAATCCGCTTTTTTGTATGCAGTTTGATTTGGGGCATGACGAGTATTAGAGAATGATGAACATGCAGAACCCGTAATGTAGAAGAAGTGCTTTCCCAGACCAAGGCTTTTCTTAGCTGCCACCCATAAGGTCCAGAAGAATCCAATCCAACCTGTTTATACAATGAAAAAATGAGCATGAATCAACTCGTGGTAAAATTTTGGGAAGGAAAAAAGAGAAGAAAATAAAATCATAATGAAGATCGGATTAAATTAAAATGCAAGGGAAATTGCTGTAAGGCCTTAAATATGATTCCATCAGTATTAAGTCAAATGTTGCCTAATGTAAGATCTGATATGTTCTGTGCGGTCCTACGATTGTATGCTCTACAGTGATCTAATATGTGGCGTGTAAGCAAATTTTTTTAGTTCATAAACCTGGTTGTATGATCTACAATGCAAGAGGACTCGAGTACATAAATCTCATGATCATCTCTTCTCCTTCCTCCTACAATCAAAACAACATACTGTACGTCTACAATCAAAACAACATACTGTCTTGATCAATTATCCTTACTTCGTAATCCAAATTTATGTTCTCTCTTGGAGTATGAAACTAAATTGGTGGGAAACATTGTATCCAACACTTCAGAAGTAAAGGAATAAAAATATAATACAAAAACCTACTCAAATTACCAGTTAAAATACAAATCTGCAATCTGCAGAGGTCTTGAAATCGAGTTGCTCATTTTTCAGAACCTGAAGATACTTGATTCTTCGTGAACTTCATTGGACCGTCATAAAAAAAAAAAAAAAACAGATAGTGGTTCTAAACTCTCTCACATTATGTTTGCCATTTTTTTAAGATGGTTACTGTAGCAATACACCCTTTTATACTGAACCAACCCGAACAGTTAACATATCCATTTTCACCCAAAAAAGCAATATATCTATCGCATGGAATAAAGAATATAAGTGAAGGACCTAAAACCTGGTGACGAAATGTACAAAATACTTTTTCAACACAACCAGCTGTCCCCACCCCCAAAAATCCCAGTCACTCATTTCCTCTTCTTGAGGTTCATGTGAAAGCTAGAAAGGTCAGGATATGCATGTGTATTGTACACCGGTCACACGATAACATGAATCATTGAACTGATTTAAGGGTTTCTAAGTTGGCTGTCAGAAAGTAACACACTATTGACGCCACAATGACAGGCAGAAAGGGCTAACTTAGCCTATTTCAAATTTATGTGATATTTCCTATCATAATCTACCCAGGAGTGAAGAGGATCACAATAGCTAATATCGTATGAATCAGCATTTGTAAAATTTCCATTCTCACTTTTCATAATGCTTAGTACATGTGTTCACGGTATTCAAGAGAGGACCTACTCATCTTCCCAAGTTTTCTTCATTCTATTTCTTAAGACATGATGGAAAGAATGTGAAACATGTCTAGCAAAGGACAAAGATCGTAGCCGATCGATGCATATAAAAATGCAAACAAGACTTTCTTTCAGGTGTCATTAGCTTTGTTCAAAGTAATTTTAAAGATAACGAAAACAGAATTGTATCAGTACCTGTAGCAATAAAAACAGCAATAACCGCAGTAATTGTTGTAGTAAAAATAACAAACACAGCCACCACTAATGCCCCAACATAAATGGCTGCAACACAGGTAAAGAATAGAGCCAAGAATCCTCCAGCTGCTGCTAAAGACATAAGAAGAGAAATGACAACAGCATTGAAGGTTGCTGCTACAAAGAAAAGGAGAAAGACCGACAATCCTGTCAAGGCGAGAAGTGCAATTGTCCCAACCTGCGGTAATTCAGTACCCCAGAATGAAAACATCATACTAAGTAAAACAACAAATTTTAAAAGCAATGGAACTTTTTTTTTAACAATACGACCAAACAATAGGGAACAGGAGTTTAAGGGACTACAACGTCCATTTGTGTAGCTGAAACTCAGGTGCTTTGGGGGGAATTGAGCATTTCCTCTAAGAAAGTACAAATGTAATCAAACCACGGAAAGTCATGATGAAAAAATTTCACATGAATGAAGTCTAACATATTAGCACCAGCTCCAGAATCCAGAATAAAGCTTATCATAAGCTCACTTGTTGAATGAAGCTATGATACAAAATTACCACATGAAGCAAAAACAGATAAGCATTAGTCAGAAGCTCGGACAAGCTGATTTTATTATCTCATTTAATTAATGCACTTCTTGGTTCTGGTTTTGTAGCATTAGATAATAAAAGGATGTATAACACTGGGACAATAAATTGAAACATGTGTATAAGAGAAGGATATTGTAGAACTCGAACCAATTACTGGGCGAAACAAGGGTGTGAAACAATAAAATGTTGGGTTGTTAAATGATAAGGTTTGTAAATCTACAGTATTAAAAGCTTTAGATTAGTGAAGTAGTTATTTTTACTAAAAATGGAACAATAACAGAAAAACAGATTAGAGAGTAGTGGAGTAATTGAAGCGGCAATCTGTTACAATTAATAAAGCGATTGTCAAAAGAGCATCAGTCATGGTCTAAGGGAGTAAAATGCAACGAACCCATTTTCATTTTAGAATGGAAAATCATGAGTCTTGATAGCTTTTTACTAGAAAATTGCAAGACAACCAGTGAATTAAGCTAGTTAAACAATAACAGAAGCAAGATAACTAATTTAGTACACAAATCCAGAAAACAGCAGACATAATGCTTAGGAAAAATATACTCACGGAGACTACGAAAAGTGCACGGAGGGGGCTGCCGCGGCGAGTCCAGGCGATAATATAGCGAGCAGTGTTCCTCGACGCGTCACGAAGCAGAGGAATATTATCGGAGAGCGAGGCTTTGATCCTCTGAAGCAGCGGTACCGAAGCGTACCCTGAATCCGAATTGGGGAAGAAGATCGCAGTAATCAAACGGTTGACGATTGTGTAGAGGGTCAAATCTCGTGCTTTTTGTTCACTGTCTCCAGCATCTTCATCACCTATCAAGATCCCATTGGGCCTCTCAGCATCATCGTACTCCGTCATTTTTCTTTTCTCACACTCGTTGCCTGGATATCCGGAAACAAGTCAAGGGTGAGCAGCGTGAGATTGATTGCAAACAGGTTGAAATTTTGGTCTGGAGATATCTGACAGATGAACTCCGAACACGTGGTTCAAGATCTGCCCCCACATGGAAATTTATTTCTCGTCCTTTTCTTCAATGTTCATCCTTCAAGTGTTTGTTTCTTGTCACTCTCACATGGAAATAGTTTTTATTATTTATATTAATATTAAATTGAATAGATATATAACAATTTCTTCCTACGTGCATCTCAAATTGAATAGATTCATTAACATTTTTTATTACACGATAAATACACATCAAACATAAATTACAACTCGGTTAGCAATTTTTGTAAAAAAAAAGTCAAATATATCAATAATTTATCGATTTCATATTAGTATACAACTTGGTAAGCAATTTTCGTAAAAAGAGTCGAATATGTCAATAATTTATCGATTTCATATTAGTATTTTTTTGGTGTAATGTCAATATTTTAACGAAATAAAATGAAAAATCTAAGTTAAGATTCGATTTGACAAATTAAACTACAGAAATTGCAATTTGTTCTCTCAATCCAACTTGATTATTTCTCAAACACAACAAAAAGCTATTTAGTCAATTATATTTGAGTACAGTTGATCTACTAGCGCATTTGTAAACAACATAAATATATTACACTTTGAACTTGTCAAATATTAAAATAGCATTAAGTAGTCAGAAATTATAAGTCTTGTTGACTTCTAATATAGTCAATCGAACGTGACAGTGTCACGAATCTTTATATGTGGGTCAATTTTATCGATATTCACAATAAAAAGTAATACTCTTAGCATAAAAAATAATACTTTTTCATAGATGACCCAAATAAGATATCTGTCTCACAAAATACGACCCGTGAGACTGTCTCACACAAATTTTTACCATCGAAAAATTGATGGTTGAAACAAAATATATTTGAGAAAGCCATCATCCTCGTTGGCAGACACATCGGTCGTAGTAATTTTCAAAATAAATTATTTTATTATTTTTAGAGTATATGAATGAAATATAAAAAATTTAAAATAAGCAACAGAGATCATTTCTTGACAAAATCCAATATCAGAACACCATAATATATAGTATAATTCAAATATTTAATTGATTAAATTGTAATATAATAGTTTATACCATCTTCTCTTTTGGTACATTATATTACTGAAACACCGCAATCTATATCTGTTAACTCGTCCATCAATCTCGGGTTTCTGTTGCAACCATGCATATATACCTGGCCAGCTCTCTTTCGATTGGCAAATAACGCTCTATCCCCCTGAAGCACACACATTTCTTCGTCAATGAAGGATTGATGGATCTGTTCTTCGTACCAAATAGAGGCAAACCCTTCTTCATCGAAGTGGGCTACTTCGATACAGTGCTGGAAATCAAGGAAAAGGTTGAAAAATATCAAGAGATTCCCGTATCCAGACAAACCCTAACTTTCAACGGTGACGTCCTACAAGATGAACTCAATGTGCACTACTCCGAAATTCTTGATCGATCCCGGATCGAGCTGCAAATCGATTCGGATCCCAATTTCAAGGACGACGAAGATCTTTTGTCATCCAAGATCCACCTCGTTCTGAAAATGCCGGCTTCCAAGGTTGGTATCACGGTTAGAATGAATGTTACCGAAACGGTTCGAGGGTTAAAAGAGAAAATCCAGGAGATTGAAGGCATTCTGATAAGTAGACTTGTTATCCATGCGAACGGGGTGGAGTTGCATGATCGTCGATCCCTTGAAGATTGTGGGCTCGCTGATAATTCAGAACTCGACGTCCACGTCCAGGCATCCCCGGAAACCACTTCAACGGGGTCATCCGTGAATGCTGCTAATAGACCCCGGAAGTTGAAGATCGTCGTTCTCACTAAACATGGCACTAAGAGAGTCCCATTGGAAGTTAATCCGTGGCAAGATGTTGGCGAGCTGAGGACGAAGTTGCAGAAGCTGGATAAAGAAATGCAGCTTGATCTTCCGAAGGACGGGTATTTCTTTATCTACAAACAAAACGTGATGGATGATGATAAGTCTTTCCGGTGGCATCATGTTGGGCAAGGGGATACAATCGAGACCTTTAGTGGGAGTGTTTCGGGTGGATCTTGATTTTGCAGAAATTTTTTTGGTTGGGTAATCACGATGATCTGTAATTTTTCAGAGCTTATTGTTTGATTTTGCTGTGTAAATGACACATTACCCCATATGCTTGATAAAGAAAGAAGAAAACTCTTAGTATCGTTTCAATTTCTTTGAACTTATTATCATGATTAATGATTATACATATTTAAAAATTATCTTATATGTGAGTACCTGTATTGATTGAGACTTTGACATAATTTGATCTCGAAAGTTAATTCAAGGAGATGATTGTCCAAAAACATATATATACAACTCTTAAAAACTTAATCAGACCAATGTTAGACATTTAACGCACACACACCTCACACGCATGAATGAACAATTAGATAAATTATCGGGTGACTAATAAGATATTTCAACACATAACGGCGAGTCTGATTCAAGATCAAAACATGTCTATCATACTATGTTAAAATTGATACTTAGACCTAACTCAATTCCAAAATTATCTCAAAAGAGAATGATTGTCCAACTTCATACATACAAATCTATAAGACTTATAATCCAAAATGATGTGAGATATTTACCAATACTTTTTTAATTTGGTCCATATTGATCAATGTTGCAACCTCAAACATGTAAATCGATGGATCTATGATAATAAAATTTATTATGCTTTTTATATGTTATAATATAAGTTATTTTAGGGACATACAGAAGTCAAAGTTTTGGGAAGTTTCAAATTTTTTTTTATAAATTCGCGGAGGCTTTATTTTCATATTTTACAGTTTGAACAGCAAGTGTATACAGAAGACATAAAATAATTTTAATATAAAGCTCTTTGAAATTCAGTGGTCACTTCCTATGAAAAATCTTGAAGATTAGACTAATTTGATTTTTGTTTTAAAACACGATTAGACTAATTTGTTGAAGTACGAAATCAATCAGATGTCAGTACCTATGATATAGCACATGATATGATTTCATTTTAATTTTATCGATAAATCTCTTATTTAATTTAATTTATAAAAAATTTTGATTTTTTATTTTGCGTATAGATCGAGCTAATATATATCGCGAATATTGATTTTTGAGATCATTTAACAAAAAAATCTATTTATTCAATTTATTATTCTAATAGAAAGATCACCGCGCAGAACATTAAATTTCCGATCGTTAGAGATTATTGTTTTATTTCAAAGAAATTGTTCAATTATCTCTCAGATAAACGAAGTGTATAAGATCATTCAATGCCATAAACTGACGAGACTTTTCGGTTCGAATCTTATATATTGATAGCGTAGTTACTTCTGAAAAGTAACACTACATCATTGACATTTTTACTCGACTTACATATTCTCCTTTCCATTAAAAATTTAATAATATTTTTTTTATAATTCACAAATCTTTACAACATTTCAAATTTACTCTTTATTAATAGTATTTGTACAAATTATAAATTTTAAATGTTTTAATAATTATTTTGTTGAGAAAATTTAATTTTTTTAGATTAAATAGAAATTTTTATTGTTAGACAGATTTGATTTCAAATTACTAAATCAAATTTGATTACACCTAAATTATTTTTATTCGTGTGTCAATAGTGTCAATTAATTTNTTACTAAAAAAGTACTCAGGGACTGAACACAAAAAAAATCGACTGTTGGAGACTGAAGACCAATTTCCAGAATAAAAAATTACTAAAATAAAATTAATTAAGATGCAATTAAATTTTATAGTAATTTTTACAAATCAACATTGTCAAATATTAAAATTTTTGGTTTTTTGCCTAAAAAATTAGACTGTATAAGCACATAAAATCAATAAAAAAAAAATGTATAACAAGAATATGTTTGCTTAATGAAGGTTACGAAGTCATAATCAGCTGCCTAATTCCGTTAATTAATGTCCACTCTTCCTGGTTCGTACCCCTAACCACCCCCCCACCCCCCACTCCCCCAAAGAGAAATACCCCTCTCATTCACCGTTGATCGAAATCTCGTCCGTCAGCTCGCTAGCTCGCTACTTCAACAGTGAAAATCCTGCGATCCCACACATTCCCCTTCGAATACGCTCGCGTGAAAATGGAGAGAGAGGCTTGGTACGCCGTCGTTTTACTCCTGCTGTGCGCCGTGGTCACGGTGAGGTCCGATGCATCGGATCACAAGTACAAACTCGGAGATCCAGTGCCGCTCTATGCTAATAAAGTCGGGCCCTTTCATAATCCTAGGTGAAACCCCTTATTTCTGCTTGATTGGCTGTTTGTTCGGCTGCCTCGTTAGTTATTTGTATCGGGGCTGTGGGATATGTTTTAGAATTTGGCGAATTGAAGGTTTTGTGACTGGTCTTCTTTTCGTGATTGGTATCGATGTAGTTTATGGGGTTTGTAGAGTTGGAGTGGAGTAGGATCTTGTTGGTACTGATCGACATTTTTTTGTTAAGGAAGATATTCTTTTGATTTTTCGTTGGTGGATTATTTTGCCACATCAATTTTCCGTTGATTGCATGGAATGTGCTTATTGTTTGTGCATTTATGTCGAGTTGCGGAATCTGCTTCAAGATTTTATTTTGTTGGTTTCCTAATGAATTTTTTTCCTTTGGGTTTGGTTTCTATTTCACTGTATTGCCGAGGGATTGAGGTGTATTACTGGGTTGGTCATAAAAAGCTCTCTTTTTTTCATAAACTATCACTATTCCTGAAGTCTTATAACTCCGTGGACTCGTTGTGAAGAAAGTCGACGAGTTCTATTGAATCTCTTAAATAGGAGATGGGCTGTGAAAATGAACATAAGTTTTGAATGGTTACATTGTCATTTATTTGCTAGGGAAAGTCAAGATAATAATTAAAGCTTACAGTGTCTCGAATCAAAATCTAGGTGAAAACACTTTGGAAACTATGATTTGTGCAATGGTCCAAATTATTCATGTTGTTAGAGTTTTGAACGGAGTTTGATTTGATTGCGAATACTATGTAAATATAAAAACTCTCATGTATATGCAAGGAGAAAGCATTTTCTTACAATGCATCAATGACTGATATATTTGTTTCTTGTACCAGTGAAACGTACCGCTACTTTGATCTTCCTTTCTGTTCACCAGGTTTACTTCTTAATCATTTCATTTCTTTTTTTCTTTAATTATGATTTGCTAAGGTTAACTGGTTGGAAAAGTTTTTATGAACTAATATCTATCTTGTCATTGGTGGAATCTACTTGGTAGTTGATGTGCAAGAGAAGAAAGAAGCCCTAGGGGAAGTTTTGAATGGCGATAGACTTGTCAGTGCCCCATACAAGCTAGATTTTTTGCAGGATAGAGACTCCGAAGTTGTTTGCAAACAGAAGTTAACGAAGGAAGAAGTTTTGAAATTCCGAAGTGCGGTATCAAAAGATTACTATTTCCAAATGTACTATGATGACTTGCCCCTCTGGGGTTTCTTGGGGAAAGTTGATAAAGAAGGAAAATCTGATCCCGGCGAATTCAAATACCATCTATTTAAGCATCTTCATTTTGAAATATTTTACAATAAGGATCGTGTGATCGAAATAAATGCACGAGCTGACCCTAATGCCCTTGTAGATGTAACCGAGGATAAGGAAGTTGATGTTGAGTTCATGTACTCTGTAAAATGGAAGGAAACAGAAATTCCTTTTGAGAAGAGAATGGAGAAATATTCCCAGTCTTCTTCACAGCCTCGTCACTTGGAAATACATTGGTTTTCTATAATCAATTCGTGTGTGACAGTTCTTCTTCTGACTGGTTTTCTGGCTACTATTCTCATGCGAGTTCTTAAGAATGATTTTGTCAAGTGAGCACATTCTTATAGTTATCTAATTCTCGGAGTTAGAATCGTTTCACATTGAATGTTGATTTTATTATTCTATCCTTGTGAAGGTATGCTCATGATGATGAGGCAGTTGATGATCAAGAGGAAACAGGTTGGAAGTACATACATGGTGATGTATTCAGGTATCCCAAGTACAAATCTTTATTTGCTGCATGCCTTGGTTCTGGCAGCCAGCTGTTTACTCTGTAAGTATATAAATTAGCTGCATTCTCCTCCAAGACTTAGAGATCATTTTCAGGTTGCGTATCACAAAACGTTAAAAACCTCGTGTTTGTGTATTTTCTCCGCAGTACGGTGTTCATTTTTATACTTGCATTGGTTGGTGTATTTTACCCTTACAATCGTGGAGCTCTGTTCACGGCTTTGGTTGTCATTTATGCGCTGACATCAGGGATCGCTGGCTATACGGCTGCCTCTTTCTATGGACAACTGGAAGGAACAAACTGGGTATGCTTGGGTTTACATATGTCCCTTTGTACTTTTGAACTCGACTTTAATTCATCTATACGATCAGTTTTAATGACATCATCACAGATTAAAAGGTGACTTGAATGTGTGTAGTAGTAAATATGTGTAACCAATTAAATATTAGGAGAATAAACTTTATCTTTGGATTTTAAGGATTTATTGTTAGTATTGCATGCCTTACAATGTTGATTTGTTAGTCATTTATTAGATGTGAGTGTCTAGGCGTTCAGTAAGGGTTTGCATCCAGTTATTGGCACATTGCTACTTTGTTGATCCATTCAACCTTCAGTTTACTTACCTAATTAAAGGATATATAGTTGCTAAACTTGTTAATGGGAATTTACTTGAAACAAGATATAGTTGCTAAACTTTTCAATGGGAATGTTGGGCCTATGATTGAGCTGTTTCTAAAAATGATTAGTCAAAGCCTAGGTTCTTCAGTTTGTGCTGAGTCAACTTGTTCAGCCTTAGGAACTGGGCAGACTAGTAATCGTTCTTTTTTGCAATACTGAGCACAATTTTAACTTACTCTTTCACGACTGAATGATGAAACTAGATGCTAGTTACTTGATTGGGATATACAGTTTCAGTTTTTTGTGTAGTTGAATTTTCTTTCATTATGTTGACGCAATTTGACTAGAACATGGAGTAGCTTGTTTGACTGATGAATCTATGTATTTGCATAATTTAAAAATCTGTTGGTGCTAGAGTGGGGTGTTGGTTTGCCGGGGGGTGGGGTTGGGATAGAAGAGAGGAGATGTGATTTAACTGGGTGCGTGAGGTGTGGTTTGCTTGGATGCAGGAGGTAGATCTGCATGGTAGAGCTGCTTTAGATATTTTTTTCTTGTCCTATCCAAATTATTTCCTTGTTATTCAGAGTCTAGTTTGTTGGCCATCACTGCTTTAATTTTGCCTGCTAGACTCCATTAGTGTCAAGAAACTACAGACTACAGAGTAATAAAGATTGTAAATGCCTACAAGTTATTTTGGGTTGATTTTAATCTTGTTTAATGGCAAATGCTACTTTGATTTGTTTACAATTATACAAAGAAAATGGAAAAAGGTTATGATGTTATAGACTCCAAAAGATGATGGTCTGCTCCACTTTCATTCTATAGGTTCGGAATCTTTTGTTGACTGGAAGTCTATTTTGCGGACCGCTATTTCTTGCATTCTGCTTCCTTAATACCGTTGCAATTGCTTACAGTGCCACAGCAGCACTGCCATTTGGTACTATTGTTGTCATCTTTCTTATATGGGCCCTCGTGACATCTCCATTGTTAGTCTTGGGAGGGATTGCTGGAAAGAATAGCAAGGCAGAATTCCAAGCTCCGTGTCGCACCACGAAATATCCCAGAGAGATACCATCATTACCTTGGTACCGTGGAACTCTACCTCAGATGGCTATGGCTGGATTCTTGCCTTTCAGTGCCATATATATTGAACTCTATTACATATTTGCCAGCGTATGGGGCCATAGGATTTACACCATCTATAGCATTTTATTTATAGTCTTCATCATCCTTTTGATCGTCACAGCCTTTATCACTGTGGCATTGACTTACTTCCAGCTTGCTGCTGAGGATCATGAATGGTGGTGGAGGTATAACATGCTTTTTTTGTTTTCGGTTTTTTGTTATATTTATTGCTGGGATTTGTTATCCTTTGTTCTTATATACATCAACTGCTAAAATCAGATTGCCTAGTTAGCCGCAGCTAAATAGTGTTCATTGATATGAAATCACGTTATTTTTCTAGAATAGTGCATCAGTTTAGATGTGATTCTGTGATCATAGTTCAAATTACTTGTAGGTTTATCCATATGAACCATATTTTTATACTATTAAGAAGATTTAAGTGCTTCACTATTAATTACTAACCTAATACACAGGGTTACAATAAACTCTTCTTGATGCAACCGATAATATGGAATGTGAGGAAACTTTGTACTGTGTTTTGTGAATCTCCCATTTATCATTCATTTTCTCATCCACGTGATTGAGCGTCAAATTTTAGGGTTGATTTTGGTGATTTCTCCATATTGTTTTGTCTCATTGACAGTTTTTTGTGGTTGTATTCATACCCAAAACAACCAGGAAAGGATTTCTACTCGATTAACCTGAATTATTATTTTATATCAACCTATTTGTGCGTGAATTTTTTGATGAGAAGAGCCTCATCTAAATAATCTTACTTTATTTTCTTACCTAGCAAGAAACTCACTGATTTGATTGATGGGATAATTTTACAGATCATTTCTGTGTGGTGGATCTACTGGGCTGTTCATATATGGATATTGCTTGTATTACTTTTACGCACGTTCAGACATGTCTGGCTTTATGCAAACTTCATTTTTCTTTGGGTACATGGCATGTGTTTGCTATGGCTTCTTCCTTATGCTGGGGACAGTTGGATTCCGTGCAGCGCTGTTTTTTGTCAGACACATTTACCGCTCGATCAAATGCGAGTAGCTGTAAGTTTGGTCATCGGACTTTCTTGTTTTACATAATGTTTGATAACTATTGTAAGGCAATTAGCAATGAAAGAGTAACATCAAGGACGATTGGCCTTCTCAAATGGGAGATTGTAGTGTCCTACAGTGTCACTCTTCAAAAGTTACTTCTTGTTCTTTGTTTATTTTAGGTTCATGTTGCAATACCCAGTTTTGCTACTGCTTTGAATGCGTTTCTTCTGATGGTCCTTGAAAGTTCTATGTTTGAGATTTGTCAGAGCCCAACAAGCTGGGATTTAAGGCTTGCCTTTGATCTTGTTGGGCTGGCATGATTCTAGCTACAGCTTGATCCTTTTGATTAGGGAACCCCAAGTTCAAATTCGGTGTCCTTGCAGCAAGCTATTATTATGATTGTGCTCATTAGGTGACGAAATTTTTTTGTTGCGATCCATGTTCAATTGTTTTCAAGTTCATAATCTGCACCTGAGATTGGACTTGTTATAATTGGAGCTCGATCTCTTCAAACTCGTGTGCTAGGCTTAAATACATTCCCCACTGTTTCATATCACGTTAATCCATGATAATTTGTTGAAAAAGTGTATTTATTGAATTACTATTATATAAGTTTTCTTACCCATATTATTTACTCTATAAAGCAGATGACGCATTTAAGTCGTCAATCTATGCGCTGTAAGTCAAATATTTCTAGTACAAGAAAAGAAGCCCACCATCATGATTCCCTAATACTGGCTGGGTTCTGATGATAACATATGTACTAAAATGAAATCAAACAATCTGTAGTCGATTTAGTTCCGATCGGCGATCTTTGCCGAGGATCAAATGCGGACGCCACCACTCACACGCACATTACATAATACAGAATCATAAACGATACCAGACACTTAAAAAAAATATGACGCTTGACAAATATATACTTGATATGTAAAAACGAAAGGCTTGCGAATTTGAAATCTTTTGATTCAAAAACTGAAATCTCATTGGCAATCAAGATTCCATGGTGGACCAAAATACTCAGCACCGTAAAATGGAATGTTATTGTCCAAGGAAACCATCACCGCATAAATAATGTCCAGAACTTTTGAAACCACATCAGCTTAAAACAAATTTCAAACAGTGGTTCTTGCTCAGATCCCACCATACTGGATAGATTTTGTTCCTCATATCAATATCATGCAACAACAAAACAAAACAAAACAAAACAAAACAAAACAATCTTTAACATTCTCATCCAATTTTAATATATCCAAACGGATATTAAAGTATTCAAACATTGTACGACTAGAAATTTTGAACCCAGACATCCATCACAACAACATTACCATTAACTTGCAGTGATTTATTTTGTAGGATCATTAATGAACTATTCCTTGGATTAAGACACATCTAATCCACAAGCAACAGCCATTAGCAGGAGCAGCCAAGAAATACATAAAATTCAACAGTACAAAACATCAGAAAACTAAGTCAACCCCATCAAATGCACTAGATCTCTCTCCTATTAAACCAACTACGACTAAACAAGAACGTCCACCGATGTACACTAACCATAGCCAAATACACAACACATAAACATGGAA
>NC_133320.1:1870306-1893964 GCF_012295235.1 Primulina huaijiensis
TAGTACACCTACATGCATTTATCACTGAATTTTGCAACTAAAATGTAAAAAAAAATCTCCACATATTATTTTTATATCATATTTAAAATAATTATGAATCCTAAATTTTATTATTTTGAGTTGGGTTTTGTTATGAAAAATCATCGTGAATAAATTGAATTCAAAAATTNTACTATAAAGTTATATTTACCGTTCAAACTTTATAAATGCAATGAATTTTTTCAAGATAAGAGTACACAAATGTTCCCGTTATGATATTTAAACAATTAGAAAAATTAAATATATTATTTTTCTGGAGGTAATATCAATATGACATTAGTAATTTGATTGTGCTAATTATACTTATGAGTCGATATGAAATATTAAAATAAGTGTCATAAGAGTCAGTAAAAAGATGATATATTGTCAAAAATATTATTATTATTATAAATTGTAAATAAATGACAACATTTAATCAATATTTTTTAAAATCAATCCATCAGTACTTTTTATGTGATGATAGATTGTTATAATAATTAGGGGTAAGCATTCGGTCGGTTTTGTTACCGACCGAACCGAATTAGTCATAATCAAATCGAACCGAAATATTTAGCAATAACCGAACCGACTGAATTAATTTTCATAACCGATGAAAATCGAACCAAATTAAAATCGGTTAATTCGGTTGGTGACCGGATTAATCGATTAGTTTTAAAAAAATTCGTGATTTAACTTTAATTATATATGTACTTTTTTTAACACTACAGTCTACACAAATACATAAAAAAATAAAATCACATACATCACACATTTTTCTTTATAATTAGGGTTGATTTTAAAATTAAAAAGTAAAAATTTAAAAATATAATAAAATTGATAAATAATAAAAATTTATTAAATAATAGTATTTATTTTATCGGTTAATTCGATTAGTCGATTTCAAAATTTTGAAAACCGTAACCAAACCGAATTAACCGAATATTTTTAATTTTAAAACCGAATTTCCGAATTGACTTGGTTCGGTCGGTTAATTCGGTTTAACCGAAATTTTGCTCACCCCTAATAATAATGTGTAGTTTATATGTTATCAAGTATAAGTGTCTAATAAATTAAAGGTGACTAAGAAAGTAAAAGCATCTTGTAGAAAATGTTGTCAATTTACATGAAAAATAATAATAATCAAACAACACTGTAAATAAAAAATTGCATATCATTGGTTGTCAAAAAAAATTGTAATAATTGAATATTATAATAAAATATATGCATTATTGAGAGAATATGACAAATAACTAAAGAAAACAATATGATAAAAAAGATATGAGAAAAATTTTAGTAGTCCAAATCTTTTTTGAAAATTAAAAAAATATGTTTGTTTTTTTTTTTTCAAATTAGTTACATATACTAATTAACAAGAATTGTCAAAATTTACAATACTATTATCGTTATCTTTTGTTGAGTTAATTAATTTTATTTCAAATTTTAATTACTTCAACATATGTTTCCTACGTGCAACGCACGTGCATTATTTCTAGTAAATAATAAATCCAAGTATATATGCACAAATACGACAAATAAATATAGGCAAAACGACATTAATGTAAATCACATTTATTAGTCCCTCACATCGTTAATTAGGATTATTTTTAGGCACGGATTTTTTTCAAACAAAATAATTTAATATCGACAAACTATTGATTTATTGGGATTGTTTAAAATTAATTATTTTAAATTCATTTCTCTAATCAAATGCTCAAATTCGAAAGTGCTTAAATTTCTTTTATTATATATAAAGTAATATATTAAAATTTCACATTAAATGAAAGAAAATACCCACCTTTTCAATTAAACAAATAATTAAACAAGAAATAATCAAATTTATATCAACTAAGAAATTGGATCTAACCAATATCAACATTATTTTACCTAAAATTAGGTTTCTAGCTATTTCCCATTAAATAATTTATTGCACATCTTAAATAATCGAATATTAATTTATAATAATTCTACCACAAAATTTTATTCAAAATATAGATACAGGCTATAAGATTATATGCCCGATATTATCTACAAAAATTTGCACCTGATGTGGACATAAAGGAGTAATTAAAACAAAGAATTAACCAATTTCAAGACATTGCATGACAAATTTCTTGGGATTTTTTTTTGCTGTGTTCATTATCTAAATTCTGCACCAAATTTTGTGCTTCTGCATGCAAAAATTCCCTTTGCTTTGCAAAAGACTTGCGTTTTGGGTCCAACCTCAGCTGGTTTGTTTTTCACGACTTTCGTTCCAAATGAACCTTATATTCATTATTATTCTAAAATTTAAATGTTAGCTCAGTTTGTTTTGAAAATTGTATATCGGTTGAAAATCTTGCGTAGCTGTAAGTCTTTAGACTATATACCTTGAAGTACATGTTCGATAGGTCTAATAATGCCACGTATCATATAATCAATTAAATTCAAGATCTACATGATTGTTAAGAAAGCTAGAATTATTTGACCCTATAATTAATTTGATTTCGGAATCAAGATGAAATTATATGTTTGTTTGCACGTATTCTATTATGATCGTGTTGTTGATCAATTCATGGTTTTAGTCCATTAAGTGGCATCTTTAAAATTTTAGTTCTTTTTCCACTTGAGAGCATGGATGACATCAGACATGTCACCATTGTCAGGTTTGTTTTATCAGATATAATATAACAACGATCGTGTAATCTATTACTATTTATTAAGAATCTCCTTAATACAGACAAAAAAATTGGTCTGTTTTTTTATTTCTCAATTTTGCCCTTATTTTATATCACAATTATATTTTGGTTTTTTTTTTTAATTTCAAAAAACATTTTTTTTATTTTTTTTAAATTACAACTATTCAAATAGCACTTTAGTCCTTCGATAATTTGTCAAATTTCACTTTAGTCTATAAATAATTATAAAATAAATTGTACACACGCACCGCGTGTGCAAAGTAGCTAGTAATATTAACTAAATATCAAGCATAATTTATTTTATACTAATATATTATATACAATATTATTGCGTCATTTAGAAATATTATGGATTTGCTATTTGCACTTGACGTGGATTCAATCAATCTATAATATAAAAATTTGTAAAGGATAAGGCAACATATAATGTGATTTGTTTTACTTATTGATTATCATATAATATTTAATTTTATATGCATGTGCGACAAAAGAGCTTCTGAAAGGGATATGTTCTATATATATTATTATTATTATATATGATTTTGAAATATATATATATATATATATATATATATATAATGAAAATCTATTTTTGATTATTCGCTTCCATCTTTTAATTTTTTATAACTTTTTTTTAATGTTTGTGTTAACGTGATACTGTACACATTGACGTTTGCATTTTACTAGCGTTCGCAACTTAGTGATACACATATCTGGTTAGACACCTTGACTCAACTCAGAAGTCATGGAAAGAATCTTATAACTGGTTTTTGGGGTAAAATAAATTGACATATCCTATGTTTCATGGAAATGATAGACATTGTATATTGGAATTTGACTTTTATTTTGTTTATTTTTAAACAATAGTAATTTTTTGGTACAGTATTCGAGGGGAAAATTTGTGATTGATGTCACGCTCACAAACATAATTGTACGTTGAGCTCTTACAACTGCTTCATATCTATTGTCGATAATTCAAATTGTTATGAAAGTCCATTGTAACCTTCTATCAACCAATTCTAAACATATTTTTCTAACTCGTTTATTCGCTCGTTCATCGATTTTATCCTCTAAAGTTTGACTTGTTTATTTTTTGGTTTGTTTCTTCAGGTACTGCAAATAATGCTGGTGCTATCTTGGCATTGGGCAGAGATTTAGTTGTTGTTCCAAAACTAATTCACCCACTACCCCCTGCAATTTCATCTCCAGAGACTTCTCCCGAACGCCATATAGAAGACACGTGGATGCAGGTGCTTCAGTTATCTCATACTTCTTGTTTCTGAATCTCGTCTTTTGTTTGACTAAACAAGCTGTTATATGCCGATAATCATATGGTGTCTGTTTGTGGACGTAGGTACTCAATGCTAACAGACCACCTACACCCACTGGAGGTCGTCCTCAAGTTGCTAATGACCGAGGTTCTCTTGCTTGGATTTAGATTTTGCTTCCAGATTTCTTTCCTATACTTCTTCCAGGCTTGTGTTAATATACCTGGAATTTCCAGTGATTTGTACATAGCGTGATTCTATATGGAGAGTTCCTGGTGGATCTACATTCCTCAGATGAAGGTTTTTTTATTCTCGTATATATGCACTCTTGAGTGGCTTTCAGAAGAAGAGACTTGGTTGATTGAATTCCATAAGTCACCCTTGATTGTGGCGCTGAAAGAGTTATGGTCTCCAAATGACATCCTCTGTACATGATACCCGGATGGGTAGAATCAGTGTTTGTTATTTTCTTCATTGGATTGGTATTTCTTGGTAGTTATATATATTTTTTGTACTCCATGTACGTGTATGATTTTGTATTCTGTATACGTAATCGGTGAAATATATCAGGTCCATATTTTCTTTGTCGTTTATGAATAATAGACGTGTCGGCTTATGTAATTTGTGTTTGTACTCCGTGTAATGTAAAAGTTGTGTGGTGATATCTCGCCATTGGCATTAACTGGGTCTGATTTGATCTACGTGTTTGAGCATCGAACAAGTATAAATCTTGGTATTTATAAGGTGTCCTACCCAGGTGTATAGTATACTATATGAGTATTTATATATAGTTATGTGTTTGTACTTGTGAGTATAATATTTTTTTATGTTCTTTTGTATTCGTATTGAAACGATTATTATTATAAATTTATTTTGTGTTTAACAAAGTGAAAAATATGAAAAATACGGAATTGATAAAATTTAAAATGGTTAGAAAAAAGACTGACTTGGTGTTCAAATAGGAGAAGTTTAATAACATTTGGTAAATTGAATATAATGTATTGTTTTATCTTAAATATAATGAAAGATCTATTTCATAAATAAGTTATTATAAATTCGAAAATAGAGTATCCGTATCTTGGTATTAGTTGTAAGGGTGTTTCTTTTAATGATGTTGACGCCAATAAATTTATAAATGTGGTAATTTAACTTAAATATAAGTTATATTATGAGCTATTAAACAATCGATATGAGCACAAAAAATTTTAGGATAATCAAAGAAATTTGAAAAAGTGTTAATATAGACATGATTTAAATAAAAGATGTAAATTTTGTGAATTATTTTCTTTGTGTTAGATGTTTACTTTGCAATGAATTGAGGTAATATTATTGGATATTTTCATTGATTCTCTTTGCAATTTTTTAAATTCTTTTATTTTGTGATGCATTATGTACTTCACGTTTGCTGTTTTTTTTTTTTTTTTGTATTTGGCTTTTGGCTTTTTTCCTCATGTTCGAAGCAACAGTTAGCCATGTGGGTTCAATTATGCTTATAATGACGAGTTCACAACCTCACATTTCGTACGTTTTGGGTTTCTACTTTTGGAAAAAATAATGTAAATTTTATGTGAATTATGAAGTGGTTATGTTAATTTACAAAATTTGGTGTGATACCTCCATTTTGTTGTCGTTTGGGAAAAAAATTAAAGATGATCGGCAAATTAAAGATGTAATAATAGTACTTTAAATATGAAATTAAAACTTTTAACCCTTACATCCATTGTATGAAAACATGTACAATTTTAGTGCATGTAATCTTGACAATGGATTTTGTTTGTAATTTTTCTTACCCCATATATACTTATATGCTTTATTACCTAACGCTTAACATACTTGTTATGTTATAAATTTTCGATATCCATCAATTGCTAACTACCAATTCTCAGTATATGAACCAAATTCAATAGAAAACAATCTTTACTATAATTTGTATTGGATATGAATAATATCAATTTAACTATCTATTTCAGAAAGATGTGAAAGAACTAAATGGAAGCGTTTACTCCAGTCCAATATAGGACATCTTACGAAATATGCCGAACATGAAATCAAAACTATTGCTCCTACTAAACTATGCAACATGCATTGAGGCAATCGTAAATACCAACGAACTCCATCAAAACAACCATGTACATTAAATGAATAATAAAATATTTATCTTATGTTATCGAAAATGCTTAATCGTTATACATATGCGTAAACGTATTATAAACTTTAGATTAATACGAGCTCCAAACAATTTTTATTCATATATTTTAATTTCTTTTATTAGACCATCATTGTTATCATTTTTATTCAGTTGTCTTATAAATTAATATTAACTCTCATGTTTATATGTCATAAAAAACCCTAAGTTACAAAATTCATAAATCCATCAACTAAATTCTAAAAAAAAAAAAATTAAACATATTGAAATCATATCTATATTAACACTTTTTCAAATTTCTTTGATTACCCTAAAGTTTTTTGTACTCCTATTGATTGTTTAATAGCTCATACTACAACTTATATTTAAGTTAAAGTTACCACATTTACAAATTCATTAGCGTCAACATCATTAAATGTAACACACTTTCAACTAATACCAAAATACGGATACTCTACTTTCGAATTTATAATAACTTATTTATGAAATAGATTCTCCATTATATTTGAGATAAAACAATACATTATATTCAATTTGCAACATGTTATTAAACTTCTCTTATTTGAACATCAATTCAGTCTTTTTTCTACCTATTTTCACTTTTATAAATTTTTTTTTCATATTTTTCACTTTGTTAAACACAATGTCAATTTGTAATAATAATCGTTTGAATACGAATACAAAAGAACATAAAAAATACTATGCTCACAAATATAAACAAATAATTAATAACTCTAAAAACATATAAATACCCATATTTTATACTATACACCTGGGTAGGACACCTCAACAAGAATTGAGGTGCCCGTACCTAGTTTTACATGAAAATCTGAACATGGAAAGGTAAAAATTTGAATAAATAAAATAAATTATTCAAGCCATTTTCAATCAAAGATAATAAATTATATGGAGCTCAAAATCAAAGCTATCCAAATTAGTGACCAGAATCCAAAATCTATCACTGTTAATTAACTGAAAGTACCTCAAGATTCGACAAATTATATTCTACAATCCATGTATATTATATTTATTTAAAAATAAATTAAATTCCTATGCATGAATTATATTCTATAATCCATATTCTTCATACCAAGTATTTGTTCGATGCAATATTCATTCTTATCAGAGTTTTGCTACATCGTAAAAATGTGCAAAGAGGAGAAAGATTGTGCACAAACGCATATGTGATAAAAATGAATCAACTATATTATATACTGTCCTGTATGTATATACTACATTGTATTAAATCAAACATTCTCCGATCCTATGTCATAAAATACAAAATCAAAGCACAAAACTGTTCTTTCATGAAATTTACCAAGGGCCGTCGATGTTGTCTTGTTGAGGCAACGTCGAATTTTGAGAGAAGGACAGGGGAAAAGCAGGATCATTCGACACAAATGGAGGTTGAGAGATCATATTTGTCGAACCATACACACTGTTATTATACGACACATTTGACTTTGGATCATGTTGTTCCAAACGTTGTTGTTTAGGCACGTTAAGTTTCTCTCCTTCGATCTCCCTATACTTTGTGAGATATAGTTTTAGAGGGTTTACATAATCTTCGAATCCAAGAGTCATGATCGCCCAAAGAATATCGTCCCCATTAATGGTCTTTCTCTTCTCACGTTGGCATTTCTCGGATGCCTCCCCCGTTACGAAGCTAATGAACTCGGAGACACATTCTTGGACGGTTTCTTTGGCATCCTTAGAGATCTTACCGTTTCCGGGGATTACTTTCTTCATGATGCGGCCTACGTTGGCTATTGGGAGGAATCGGTCCTGTTCTTTGTTATTGTTGTTGTCGTTGCTGATGTTGTTGGTGTCTTTAGGCGATTTGTTGGCATTTGAAACATTGCTACTACTGATATTTGTGGGGAAAGTGGTGATGTTTTGAGTGTTTGAATTTGTGGTTTCTTGATTGATTCTAAAGGGTCTATTTGGAGGGCTCTCATATTCGTTGTCCCTAGCTCTTTTCATGTCTTTTTAGAGGATGATTAAAATAAATTCTCCAAGTTTTGGGTTTTTTTTATTACAAGGGTTGAGATAAATGGCATGAGAAGCATGAAAATATGCACAATAATAGCAAGGTAAATGGCTTGTATCATTTCTAACAACGAGTCCCCTTGACTCGCTCTCATCCATGAAGGGTCTTCAAGTAATTTCACAAGTTGAAATGATAAAGTATAATGCCATTTCTATACTGTAAGAATGCATTTGGACTTAGAAACCAACAAAACTTTGTCCTTGTGTAATGAAAAAAAACTAGTTACTTATTTTGTTTGCGTTTAAAATTCAGAAAACGTATGTTCTTCAAATATAACATGCAAATACATATAAAGCAACTTAAATTTCAAAGTATGTTTGCATGTTTTTGAGTTTTTGACTATCACTAAAGGTGTCATATATATTACTAGATTATCCTGGCCAAAGACTAATTTATCAGTTTTTGGTATTAAAACCTGTGGTCACTCAATGGCGCTGATTTAGATTTTATGCCCCGGAATCTCCATGCAAACGAGACTCTACATGCTAACAAAGTTCAACCCAGAATGAGATACCCAAGTTTTAGCTAGTTTTAACTTCCTCCGCGAGGTCGCGATATGATGGCCAAACAAAGCAAACAAGACATTATTGATACATTAAAGTATTTGAGATAACATTTGAATTGATTCAAAATGGGAAGACATGTCTGTATAGAGAATCTCAGCAGTTTTGATTTCTGGAGTGTTTACACTTTGAAGTGTGTGTGTGAATGACTATAATGATCTACTAGTAATACAACATCACAATGAAGCAAACCTCAAAAAACGCATGCATAGCACAACTACACTAATTTGCTCGAAAACAATAGGAAAAATACAGAGATTACGCATCTCTATATGTGTGTCCATACCAAAACAATACCTAAACTCCATGGCTGGCGGCTCATAACTTCAAGAATTTAACCCCATGTATTTTCTAGTTCTTTTAAGCAATGACATATTGAACCATCTCTGCTTCTTTAGGACGCCACATGGTCTTTTGGGCACACAATAATCCTTCTTTGTCTTTAGAATACGTCATACAAATGTTCCACTGCATGGACTTGAAGATGCTCTCAAGTTCAGTAATGATCTCAACTGTGTCTCGGACTATAATCGTTCCTTCGGGTCTCAAAATCCGATCAACCTCAGCTACCAAGGCCATGAAGTTACATCTGTTGGATCCAAGATGAAGAAAGGTAAGAGGACAGAAAGTGTTTAAATTATATCAATGGAAATATTGAATATGAGACATGCCTCTTTTTGATCTTGGAGAAAAGATGATCTGCATGGAGAAGATCGTACGATCTTGGATAAGTGCTGAATGATTCACACCAATTGTGATAAATTCCAAACAGCCCTCGTTCGTAAATAACTGGTAGTGTATCAGGAGCATCTACAGAGACAACGTTCATGACCCACAAATTCATTTCTTTCATAGCAGCAGCAAATCTGAAAACGGGTCATCGATTAGCCATGCCATGGCTAGTTTGAAAAAAATGGTCAGCAGTGAAACAAATGAGTTTATATGTTTGAAAAGATTACAAGGGGGAGGGAGTGAATTATCATTCCTCGACAAAATGACAAGAAATGGATACTTTTGTTTACCCTCCATAGACGGATCGCATGTCCATGACATTCCTGACATTAGACCAGTTTATCCCAAGTCCATTTTGATATGATTTGCTCACAACACGTTTCCAATGTTCAAAATCTGCAGCAAAGTCTTCGGGAGCCGGTTTTCCATAAACTCCAACTTGTGAACTCAACAACCAGTAAGGTGGTTTTTCCACCCTCGCAGGCCATTGTTCCGGCCATTGAGACCCACGGTCGGATGGAGCAACAGGAACTTTGTGCGTGCAAGCTTTTAAAGGCACATTCCTGAACATATCAAGATAAACTAAAATCAAACTTGCCATATACAATCCCCAACCACTATTTTGTAATCGCTTCTCCCTGTATCATGTTGTAGGAATAGTATATATAGGTGTTTATAAATAAATATATGAATGGACTATTTGAGCAACTTTGATTAATCATGTTGTAAAGCAAGAAAGATTGCGAAATAGTTGCTACTAAAGCATATTTTGAATACTCTCTTTTGCAAGAATCCCGGGATTTGGGTGTGCCAGAATGGTAATTGAAAGGAAGTCCAGATGGGTTGTAATACTCATCCCACATCAAATTCGGGAACTGAGTAAAGGGGTTTATAAATATATACAGAGGAGTTTGCTAGTGAAGCACATTTAGTAGTGTATGGGCCCAGAGCTTGACAAGTTTTACGTTTGCACAGACAATGAATCATTGCCAGTTTATGGAGTATCGTAAGATTTTCTAAAGATGGTATTGTATCATTTTCGATTTTCAGTAGCAAGCTATATGATTAGAACCTTTCAAGAAGAATTAAGAGTTTCGAACATACCAGGCAGCGTTTGCATCATCAGAGTCTTTGCACAGTGGAGGATCATTGGATGGCCTTTGTTCATAACACTCATTTGAATTAGGCTTCCGATACACTGCAACTCCTACTCCATTCACTGTATCTTTGGTAATTGAAACTTCTTCCCAGCACATTGCTTTTGTCAATTTCTTCATGGCTGTCAATATCACCATAAAAGTGTACAATATGTAAGAACCAATGTACCATGTAAGCATCAAGGAACAGGAGATAGTAGACCGTACCTTCCCAAATCTCTACATCTTCAGGAAGTTTCTGGTAAATGGGAGTTGCAGACCAAACAAAGAAACCACCAGGCCTTAGCAAACGATTCAGCTCCAAGAGAAGTTTACCACCTAAACATGTAACATGTTAAAGAAAAAACTAATGATAACTACATAGTTATCAAAAAGCTCTTTAATTATCAAAGTAACGCTTCTCATACAAGTTTTAAGTCAAATATTCGCGGAATAGTCCGATTTTTTTAAACTAAAGTAGCAAGAATATCTGAAGTACCTTCGATATGCCAAGGGACCCTACAGCGTGCACAGTGGACAATGTCAAAAACTCTCCCCGGGTACGGGAGCCTCTTTGTACCCATAACAGCAGAGATAGCCGGTATTCCTCTTTCAAGTGCAAACTGAACCTGAGCTTCATGCTCGTCTTTTGGAGCCAATGACATGGTCAGAGAATCCCTTTCAAAGAGAAATCCCCCAAAGCTAGCAACTCCACATCCAACATCCAATATGACTCGGGAGTGTTTTCCCCATGCGATATCGGGAACAGACTATACAACAATCAATAATCAAGAATGAGACAACTTCTTTATACTAATTAGCATTTCATCTATCATAAAATGACTAATTTTAACAAATTTGACAACTGTCATATTTGAGACAGTAGATGAAGAGGGTAGAATGTCGTTAAATTACCTTTTCACACGGACCACAGAACACAGTAAACATATGCCACAAAGATATATTCAGTCATTTAAAAACTTCCCAAAACAGACAAAAAAAGGCAATGAATAAAACTGACAATGTAGCAGCCACCAGAGTTCCAAACAAAAGTCAGATTCAGGACACTTTTAGCATCTTACCTGTTGTATAAAGTCGATGTAATGAAGAGCGCCATGCTTGAACTGAGTGCCACCACCTGGGAAAGTGAGGTATTCACCGCTAACCTTAACCCAATTCTGGTGTCCTTTAATTTCTGCAAGCTTGGTATGAGGAACGTTATGGTACCAAATCTGTCAAACGAAGTAATGAAGAATAATTAAGAATGACCAGAACCTAAACTACAAAATGAGCACAAACTCTTTGCCACTTTACCTTTTCTCGACTAATTGGCCACTCAATAGGGCGTTGGTATCCTTCAGGAAGTGGAACAAGGCAAGTTGGAGGATTTTCGGGGCAGTGTCTTTCCCTGTGTTCATAGTGCTTAGTTGATGGAAGTTTCCTGATGGCTACCAAATTATCGAGGCATGGAATGTAATCCGTCCCGGCAGTTGTGTTGCACAGTTTCCAACTATAACCATTTTGATTCTCTGGCTGAGACAAATTTTGAGCTTCTTTCTCATTCTTTGACTCAGTTGACTGAGTTGGGAATGACCCATTTTGAGTTGCTGATTCATTCAAAAGGTCAGATTGAGCTCCTGATGGAAACACCTCGCTTGGCTTATCCTTCTTCTCAACGGAATCTTGATCAGATTCATCTTTCTTTTCATCATCTTCATTTTCCTTATCATTGTTCTCACCTGAAATTTCTTCAGAATTTTTCTCACTATCATCAGATTTACTTTCATCAGTCTCTCCTGCTTCAGAGTCTTTATTGTCAGTCTCAGATTCCTTATTTTCTTGATTTTCATCCCCATTATCCGACTCCTTATTCGATCCATTATCCTTATTATCTTCTCGACCATCTTCTTTGGTTTCTTCGGCAAACTTCTCCTCCGGTTTGTCTTCCCGCTTCTCCTCAATCACCTTTTCGCTGTCTTTAGGCTGACTGTTATTCGTTTCCTCATTATTTGAACCCCCATCATTGTCGCTTTTAGTTGCATCATCAGGTAAATCACCGGGATTGTCCTCAAACTGTTTCGACTTTCCCGCATCAGTTGCCCCGCTGTCATCACCTGAATTATTACCATTCTCATTGCTAGTATCAATGTTGCTTTCAACATCATTTGTCTTCACCTCATTCTTGTTCTCCTTTGAAACATCAGTGTTCTGAACAGGGACGACAGATGATGATGTCATCATCCATACCCCAACCAAGCAAAGGGCTACAAAAACTACTATTGTGACAGTTGAACAGTAGCCTGATAATGACGATTTTCGACCATCAACTCTAGAATATTTTCCTAAAGCCATTATTGAACTTGCACGTGTCAATCACCCGGTTTTATTCTACACCTGTATGTATCATGAACAAATTATGAGATCGGATATCATCTTGTATTCGTAATAATTCGAAGATTAGTTATCATTAGTGTGTCCAAATAAGGAAAGTATCCTTGAATAAATCAAGTCTGAAAAGTTTTGCTAGACGAAATGAAAAAGATTAAAAGCCATCATGTGATCTGTATGATATTTTTCTATGATTTAAACACATCACCAGGGGCAGATCACGCTTGAAACGGAACATTACCAATCTAAGTGTGAATGACGTAACTCAAATTCTCCATAAAATGAGACTATAACTCCTGACAGAAAGTATGATCTCATTAAAGCAAGTCAGTATATATTGCACCGTATTAATAGACTACATAAAAAAAGAGAGAGCAATACCACATCATCACAAGATCAAATCATCACAAATGTGAGAAAATGAAAAAAGACAAACAAAACAAAATAAAAAACAAAAAAGAAAGTTGTTTGGAATCAGACTGCATTTACTTCTACTCTTGCCGCCTAAAGATCCCGTAGCTAAATTTACATTTTCCTCCCTTGAGCATCTGAAAATCAAACCAATCTTGTTTGAAGAACAGCTATGAGCTAACTGATCAATACCCCAGATCCCAAACACGCATCACACTTGAATCAATAAATAAATCTGAACACAACACAGAGAACAAGATGTAATGAAAAATCTAACAAACATGAGCCACAAAACAACAACAGATTCAAGATTCACGCTAAGAAGGACGAACCCACAAACGAATCAGCAGCTGGGATTTCAGTTACCTTTCTATTAATCCTCGCTATAAATCCAATTCAGCTACAAGAACTTCGATCACTGACCCATTTTCTGCTTACAACACGCACTGCGTGCACTAAGATCAAAGGATTTGGTTTCAAGAAATGTGTGCAATTATTTAAAGTGGGTATCTCTCCGTATGTATCATTATTACACATACATACATAAAAGAAATGCGCGAGATGTAGAAAAAGGTTGGATCTTTTCGTGGGTTTCCTTTATTTCATTCAATATAGCTGTAGATTTTTTCCTTTCCTTTTCTTTCCTTTTCTTTTCTACTTTCTTGAGAGAATGGAGAAATGGAGAATTAGAGGAAACCACAAGAATGCCGTGAAATTCTCACAGAGTGAGAGCGTGTGTATATGTATGCATTTACTTGGATTAAAGAAATGAGAGGTGATGCAGAGTGATGGCGCAGATGAAGGGGTTAAGTGAAGAAATAAATAAACATATCGCAAAATATATTACATTTTTTCTTTAAATTCGATTATTATTATTTTTTAATAAATGATAGAACTCACAAAGTTTTTTTTTTTTTTCATATTAGACTACTTACACTTTAGTTTACAAATCATGCTAATCTAGAGAGTTTACGGTTGGTTAACCGTTAGAATTAAACCAGAACCGAAAATTCAGTTTGAATCGAAAATCAAACAATTAATTTGGTCCCATTTTTAGTTTTTTGAGGTTTTTGATTTTCGGTTCGATTCGGTTTTTAGCTCAGTTAGCCAAACTGAGAATCAATTTTTTTTTAAAATCATTTTTTTATTAATAATATATAAAAATAAAATTAAAAAGTGGAAATTCTTAAACCAAAAAACCTAAAATATTTCGATTTTTTTCAGGCTAACCGATTTTTTGGTTCGGTTCGATACAAATAAACACTTTTAATACTAGACATTTAAATCGTATTAGACAAACTTTACATCACATATGCGTCTAATAAAATATTAATCGGAATAATAGGACATATGATAATTGGAATACTCACATATCCATTGGAGGCTATTATTATTATTACATCGGATTGAAATTTATTACTCAGTAGGTGTGAAAGGTGATTGGGATTAGAGTATACATAGCTATCACTAATTACCTATATTGTCCATATTTCTTATATAATATAATATAAACTATTTATGTTGTGCATTAAATGCATTATGCCCTTTACTATATATTTTATTTGAATAATCGTATATGTAAAATCAAATTTGCATAACAATTCTTATCACAAAAAAATAAATAAAAAAATTCTATGTATCAATATCTCATGATAAATTCAATGCAAAATCTCACGATATAATATCAAAATCTCACGATTTAATTGTTGTAAATATCGTTGTACGATATTTTAGATGTACCTTTAGCATTATTCATTTTATTTTTATTGTACCAAATGTAAGAATATAGTAGTTAAAGTATTATCGAGACAGATTGTAGCTCTTTGGTTAAATTATTATCTATATTATATGTAATGATTGATGTTTTTAGTGGTTCGACTTTGTAATATTAATTAGTTTTTACGAAAATATATAATCTATTTAAATAAATAATGTTTTAAATATAATTTACTCATAGCTATAATTTTTAATCCATTTTAAAAATTCAAATATTATATTTACAAACTATATATTTAATATAATTTCATTATCATTATATAAATAATAATTAAAAACTATATAAAAAATATAAATCAACTCGATATATTAATAATCATAATAATTATTTATATACATTTTAGACACATAACACGTCTAATGTCAGAAATCAATGTGGTCTATTTACATATTTGAATTTTGTAAAAAAAAAAATTCTATAACTTGGGGTTTTATAACCGAAATTTTTCTTCCATTTTCATCTTTGGTTAGATACGTCTAAAAAAATAAAAATTATGTTAATCTTTTAAATTTAAAATTTTCATAACTGTCAAATAATATTATATTATAACCATATAGATAATATTTTATTGTCAATATTTTCAAAAAAATTGATATATATATATATATACACACACAGAAAGCGGTGCTAGTTTCCACCGTCTGAGCAACAATTTTCGTTTATTATTATAATTTTATAATCTACATGTAAAAACGACAGTCTTCCAAATGGCTTATGATTAGAGACATAAGCAGATCGAGACGATCGAGACCAGTCGATAAAGCGATCAAATTATTTTATTCGTTAATTTATTAGTTTTTAGTATTTTATTAATATAATATAATTATTATATATTAATTATTTTTTTTATCAATAGTAGATTGCAAGGATGTTTGAATTGTTCGTGTTGAACTCGAGGTCCGGTTTATTGATATATAATTCAAGCCAAATCTGAATTTAAATTTTTTTTATTCGATTCAATTCGATTCAATTTGTTTATATATATGATCTATTTTCTATTCTTAGGAGGATCAGATTAACCACAAACTCCTCACCTTTTATAATAAATTATGTTTCTCATATATCAATTGAATTCGATCTCAAAATCCTCCAAATGCTTTATCAATTTTCGTTTATTGATTATTTATCATTTTAGGTATTGCTTGGTATACGGGATAATAGAGAAGTTGATAAATAATCCTCCTTATCCCATTTTGGTACATTTTTAGAAAGTACATGATAATATCATGTGCCCGTGATAAATAATTTTATATAAAGATAAAATATCCATTTTATTAGATGTGATAATTTTAATTTAATGATAAAAATACCACAAATGACTTCATTGTCATCAATATATAAAAATAAAATTTAAAAATATGATCACATCCTATATGTGAGCGAGTTCTAAATTAGTATCACTAGATGATAATTATATAATTATGAATCTCTGCTAGTAGGTAGAAATTAAAATCAATAAAACATTTTTATTTATTTTTATATATTATATAATATTATAATTATATAAATGAACTCGAGATAATTATATAAATGATTTTTATAAATCTCAATAAAATTATTAGTACCACTCGATTAACCTTAAAAATTGATATTTTACTCGATTCACAAAATCAAGGGCTCAATTATCATATTATATAATATATAAAATTAGGTTAAAAAAATAAATAAATATGAACTCAAGAAACAATTATGAAATTATAAAATTTATTATGATAAGATTAATTTTGTCATTATAATCTAATATATAAATTTAATCACTCTTATTAAAATCATACCAAACATTAAATATAATATCCTACATCTTTTTTATCCTTAATTTATCATTATATTATATATCACATGTTTATCCTATCATGTGTACCAAATTATGCATTATAGTTTTATTTTTCTTTTCTTTTACCTATATACTATATGGACCGCTTAATTATGCAAATCACATTTTAGAAAGCCTAATTTCATAAAATATTACAATATTTAATTGTCATATCTAATTATGAACATTATTACAAATTTTAGAAAAAAAATTTGTTTAAATCATGTCATTCTTAACCGTGTTTTCAAAAACCAGATCAAACTGCCGATCCAAAAAATGGTAAAAACATGTTTGACCGGTCAACCCGATCAAAATCGGTCTGAACCGGTCAAAAACTAATCCAACCAGTTCACACATTTTATTTTAAAAAAAAGACAATTTTTTAAATTTTAAATAAAAAATTTATTTTTGATATTTAAAATTTAAGATTTTGTAGAATTACATACTAGGTACCATAGTTCCATACACACACAAAAAGGAGATAAGCTAGGGATTTTTGGGCAGATCTAACTTCATTTTCAATTCCAGGTAATTCGAAAGTACGCATGCATTTGAATGTAGACGATTGTTGAGGGAATCAAGGCCTGCATTTTCATATTTCGCATTCGGTTTTTTTTTCTTTTGGCGTTTTGTTCTTGAAGGGATGCAGCTCGTGGTGTGATTGTTTGGAATTTATATTCGTACTGTCGTTTTCAGGTTATTTTTGGCTGTAATTTGCATTAGATTGTGTGGAGTAAATTTTTTTCTCCTGCGATAGTAATTATGGTGATTAGCTTCTCTTGGCAATTGCCATTCAAATGTGGAAATTTCCCAGTAGTTTTTTTTTTTTTTTTAAAAAAAATCTGATCGATTTGTGCACGCTTCGCGTTACTCAGAAAAAAAGAGAGCGCTTGTTTTAGTTTATCGTCATTGCAATTTGTTGAGGGGAACGGAAACAATTGCGTGCTGACTCTAATTGCGATGTGCACCAGAATTTTCCACTCCCTCGAACTCTTCTTTTATGCTTATTTCTCGAAGTAATGTTGATACACTTGAGCTTTTCAGTACTCAGCTTCCATGACTCGAAGAATCCTACATTTCTAGTATTGATATCTCGTGAACGGCCATCGCCAGTCTACATGCTCAATTTGCTGCAGAAAGTTGCCATTGGGCCTTGATTCTGTGGATATTTTTCCGGAGTGTGCATAAAGAGATGAAGGGGGGACAGTTGGGTAGAATCTGGGGAAGGCAGTTTTCATTTATTGTAGCTGCACTTGTTTTCACCACCATGTTTTTTTGGTGTTGGGAGAGTAATCCAATCCTTATGGGCCTGTTATCAGCACCAGAGCAGTTTACTACGCATACATCAGGTATTTACAGTTCAAATACCTTTTGGTAGAATTTGTCACCCACCGAAGCAGCATTTTGCAATCTATGTCCCAGTTGATTGCATTTGCAAGTAGCTACTGAATTATATGGTACTTTTCTATGTATTGAACCCCTCTTCTTGGTTAAAAAAATTCGTAGAGACCAGTATACGATGAAACATTTCGTGGTTATTTAGATGTGTGTTGCCTGTTTTAGAGAAGGTGAGGAGGCGTAGCTTAACACGGAGATACTTTATGGTAGCAATCTCGCGACTTTTGTAACATTGTGGCACTTTCACATATTGTGCGAAAATTGACATGGTCTATAAAATTATCATTGTTTCTTGGTAAGAATCTTGATTGTGAATCTGTTGGATTTCTCAGCATTAATCAAGCAGCTACATTACGTGCCTTTTCAAATCGAACACTGTTTGAGTAGAACTACCTTCGGTTTTCGCCTTTTCTGTTTGCCTTTTCTTTATTTTAATTTGTTCTAAATCACAGATCTTTTTGTGGATGATGCTGCTGATTCTTCAATGTTGTTGAATTCCAAGGAACTGCTGACGGAGGAAGATTCATATTCACAGGTAGTAGAAACCACCGAATATGACAAGACTACAGAAAGATCTGAAAGAAAATATGAGAACAAGGTGACCTCTTCTTTTGAGAAGCAAGGTAGGCCATCTTGTTTTCCACCTATCAATTTATATTTTTCTCACTTTCTTTAGAGATTATTCTACGTGAAGGAAGTGAACGTTGGTACTGAAAGCTCCAAGATTTGAAACATTTTCTGATGGGGGCACAATTTTCTTTATGTCTAATATGAAAAAAAAAAAAATTAATTGCGAAGGAGAGAAGACAGAAGTCGGCTTTTGTTAAAGATGCAAGTTAAAAAAAAAGCAACAAAAGGAAAGCCTAGTGACACCAATTACATCAATGAAAATAATATAATAATATTATTTAGAGTTAGATTGGATCCCAGAAAATTTGAAAATCCTCGCGGGGCCAGGTGTCCTAACCTGTTTTGATCATGCATGATGAGGAGAATTGGTTATAATTTGACTGTTAGACTCTTCTGTGAATTTATGCCAAAGTTGTATTACAGATTTTGTGTATTTGAGTTTTATTTGAGGATTTCAACTCTAATATATGCTAGTCTGATTTAATAACTGCTGAGTTTTATCTATCACGATTCCTTTATTTGTTATGATGTTTTTCTCATGTCACAATTATAAACAGATGCCATTAAAAACTTAGTACAAATGACGTTGTCAGAAACCAGAGTTCGAATGTATTCTTTGATTTCTAACAGATGTCAAGTATTGTGCTTATTATCTTTTGCTTTTTTATTCCACAGATTGTAATTATGCTAAAGGAAGATGGATCGCAGACAGTCGGAGACCTCTGTATTCTGGGTTTGGATGTAAGCAGTGGCTGTCAGATATGTGGGCATGTAGATTAACACAACGAACTGATTTTTCTTATGAAGGTTATCGTTGGCAACCCGAAAACTGTGACATGCATGAATTTCAAGGTGCTGAATTTTTGAGAAGGTAAGTTCTGTCTTTTTGAATACTATTAATCCTAAAAATTTATCAATTTTACTGCTTTTTATTTGGCAATAATAGGTTTTTGTGCCACTTAAAAATTAAAGCTTCTGCCACCATGCTAAGAGTTTAAAGAAGTACTCCATATTAATCTTTATATTTATAGTCTTGATCTTGTAGTGTTGATCATGCTTTATGCTATGAATTATCTCACATACCTTACTGAACATGTTCATCAATATCTTTGGATCATTGGATTGCCAGAGAAAAAAGAGGAAAGGAAAAAGGTTTCCCAGATACCGAAGAAGAGAAACGAAACTCATCAAATATTTAATGACCAAACAAATAGTAGCTATTCTGAAGCTGTATGAGCTAAATATAACAACATAGACTGTTATTTGTATCGATGAACTTAACATAACTACATTTCAGAATGCAGGACAAAACTGTTGCATTTATAGGAGATTCATTGGGTCGACAACAATTTCAATCTCTTATGTGTATGGTCACTGGCGGTGAGGAGAAGCCAGAAGTAAAAAATGTGGGATGGAAATATGGCCTTGTCAAACCACCTGGGGCCATTCGTCCTGATGGATGGGCTTATCGATTTCCTGATACCAATTCCACTATTCTATATTACTGGTCAGCAAGCCTCTGTGAAATTGAGCCAATTAACGCCACTGATCCAGCCACTGAATTTGCCATGCATTTGGATCGTCCTCCTGCATTTTTGAGTCGATTTCTCAATCACTTTGATGTTGTTATCCTTAACACAGGACATCATTGGAACCGGGGGAAGTTCAGGGCAAACAGATGGTTGATGCATGCAAAAGGAAGGCCTGTCACAGATAGGAAACTTGCAGAAATGGGGAATGCAAAGAATTATGCAATACAAAGTATTGTCAGATGGCTTGATTCAAACATTCACTTGCGTCCACAGCTCAAAGGTTTTTTCCGAACAATATCACCCAGACATTTTTTAGATGGGGATTGGAACACAGGAGGTCACTGTGATAACTTGACTCCACTGACCAAAGGAAGCGAAATATTTCAAGAAAAATCAAGTGATCCCGTTATCGAGGATGCCGTTGAAGGTACAAAGGTAAAGATTTTGGATATTACTGCGATTTCTCTGCTGAGAGATGAGGGTCACATATCTCGATACAGTATAAAAGCATCGGTAGGTATCAACGACTGCTTGCATTGGTGCCTTCCCGGAATTCCTGATACATGGAATGAACTGCTTTATGCACAGCTGTAGGATCTGTTTCATTTCTGAGGATGGCCTTATGTCGTCAAATGAAAGAAATTTTTATATAGCATCTATCTATGCAATCCTCAATCACCCTCTTCCACATCAGATAGCTTGTGCTCGGGATTTTTTTGGTACACGAATTTTTGAGATGTGATGGCAGTTCAATATGATCACCAAGAAGATGGTGCCAGAATATGTGCAAAATTGTGCGCAAAGATAGTTCTAGACAACTGAATTCAACTAGCATAGTTTTGATTGTTGATAACATTGATCGGCAGCAGGAAATGTACGAGCAGCTGATTCTTGCTTTACAATGTAATTGTGGCATCTGCAAGTGAGGAGCCTTTTGAGCGTTACAATTTTGACTATATGGATCACATTTAAAGTTAAGGGTTATTTATTTTTGCCTCAAACATTCCTGAGGAATAAAGCGATGGAATTGATAATATAGTGGCAAACCCAATTATCAATATTTGAGGAGGTAAATTATAATAAACAGCTTTAGTTGGATATGATACCATATCCAAAGAAATACAAGTCACAGAAGGTAGGAGGTAAATTGTAATTAACAGCTTTCTTCTCCTCATTGTTCTTCTCATGATAATTAACATTGATGTTTGTGTCTGTGTTATCTCATTCAGAATAGGCAGCCTCTTTGTCATCTTACTTTTTGTTTCTTATAGCTGAAGGGCCATCCACAAAATATCAAGGTACTCTCCATTAATCTGCATTGAACAATGGCTTTTTTCAACGAGTCGTATCTACGACTTGTGACTTTTAAGGTCTCGGGAAAATTACATGGAGATCTCTAAAATCTATTCCAGATCCATAAGATTTAAATAATTTTTGTGAAGCTGCGCCCTTTACCACAAGGGGTGTAATTCAACATTGACTAAAATTAAGGGGAGGGAGTCTCCTAATTATTCAAAATTTCAATTCTCCAGAAGTATATGTTCCATGTCAGAGTATACGTATGTACAGGTAGGTAAACGATAGGTGTCGATTTTACGTGTCTAAGTGTGTTATTTTCAGTCCATTGTTGCATTTCATTTCACGTGGAGTCCATTTTCACGTTTATTTCATCATTTATGCTTTTATAGACACTACTCATATGAATATATTGGCAGGTTAGGAATTCCGTCAAAAGCATAACTTCCAAATTAAAATTCAATCATTAAAGAAGATTAGGAGAGAATTGAACTAAAATCCTAACAATCGTTTGTTTATTCTTTTAATTTAAATTATTTATATTGTATTGTTTTATCCTTTTAATTTATTTTAATTTAGTTTATTAATTTATCCACTTTATCTGCTAGTTAATTAAAAAATTATACTTAAGATAAATTTATTGTATATCAATATATGTGAGACGATACACGTACTTGTTAAGCTATATTAAAACTTGACTCTTATTATGTTAGAACTTGAATTAATCATTTACTCGTAGAAAGGATGAAATGGTATGTGGTTGACGATGTTCACTATGTGAATACTCTTTCGCAAGATCTACTTTCATGGGCCGGATCAACAAAATGGAATCGGAGCAAATCCAGAACAAATTGACGCAGAGCTCACATCATACATGACTGGGGGAAGATCAGCATTGTCTAAGGCATGCAATGAGGATCTAGATAAGGGTGTAAACGAGAAGAGTCCGACCCGACGACTGAGATGAACAATATTAAGTTCGAGCTCAGGTTGATTTCGATTCAAACTATAATATTGACATGTTAGATTAAGCACTTCTCTTTAGATAAAAAGTTATAATATATTACTACTATAAATATATGAGTTGAATTGTGAATTTACATATATATCCTTATATTCATTAAATAATATTCATTAATACATGTGATCACTTTGTTTGTTTTGCTTTTATTTATTAATTAATGGAATATATATTAAATTGAAGAAAAATAAATTTAGCATCCATTTTTTGTGATGAAATTTGCAATCCATTTTTTTAAAAAAACTTATATCTATAATGAAATTCAAAATGATAACAATAATAAATATATGTTTTTTTTGTTTTTTCCTAACTATTATTATTACGATTCAAAATATATAATTTTAAATTGTGGATTTATATATATGTCATTATCTTCATTAAATAGCATTCATTAATATTGAAATTAAATTGAAGAAAAATAAAATTTAGCTTCCATTTTTTCTGATGAAATTTGCACTCTATTTTTTAAAAAAACTTATATCTTTAATGAAATTCACTAGGATAACAATAATAAATATATGTTTTTTGTTTGTTTTTTTCCTAGCTATTAATAACTTCTAAAATATATTGAAGAAAACTGAATTTTAGCTATCATTTTTAGAATGAAAAATTTAGTTATTATTTTTTAGAATAAAATTTAATTTATTTTCCACTTTTTGGAATAAAATTTGCACTCAATTTTTTAAAAAACATATATCTCTTTGATAAAATTTAAAATAATAGTAATAATAAATACATGTTTTGGTTTGTTCTCCCATCTGTTAGTGAATTCTAAAATAAATTGAAGAAAATAAAATTCAGTTA
>NC_133320.1:1894536-1908468 GCF_012295235.1 Primulina huaijiensis
TTTTTTTAATGAAATTTGTACTCTATTTTTTAAAAAAACTTATATCTTTAATGAAATTCACAATGATAATAATAATAAATATATGTTTATTGTTTGTTTTTTCCTAGCTATTAATGAATTCTAAAATAAATTGCAGAAAACTGAATTTTAGCTGTCATTTTTTAAAATAAAATTTAAATTTATTTTGCACTTTTTGGAATAAAATTTGCACTCTTTTTTTAAAAAAAATATATATCTCTTTAATAAAATTTAAAATAATAATAATAATAAATACATGAATGTTTTGGTTTGTTCTCTCATCCATTAGTGAATTCTAAAATAAATTGAATAAAAATAAAATTCAGTTACCACTTATTGGAATGAAATTTACACTCTATATTTTTTTATAAAAAAACTATATCTTTAATGAAATTTGAAATAAAAATAATAATAATGAAATTTACGTTCAATTTTTTTAAAAATGAACTATATTCTTATTTTAAAAATAATTATATTTGTTTTATTTATCTCTTTTTTTTTTTTGATTTGTGAACTCTATCTTTATTTTTTAGGATGTTCTTTTGTTTGATTTCAATTTTTTCATTAATTAGTAAATTTTAAAATAAATAGAATAAAAATGAATTTTACGTTTTTGTTCAAAATTTTATAGTTTTCTAATTTTTGAGTATGTCTTCTGTGAACTGGTATCATGATATATATCCCTGAGATAGGTTGATCCAGCCCATTTTCAGAGTGAAAAACAATTTTTTTTCATGATTCGAGTCGGATATATATGAGACATGTTTCACAAAATTGACCGTGAAACAACCTTATATGAGTTTTTGTGCTAATTTTTATTTTAGCTTGAGTAAATTACCATCCATGAATAGCATAAATTGTGTGAATTTACGTGTATGTCCTTATATTCATTAAATAATATTAATAGATACATGTTTTTTTTTGTTTTACAGGTATTAATGATTTTTACAATAAATTAAATAAAAATGAAATTGGAATCAAATTTCCAGTCCATTTTTTATAAAAAAAAATTATATCTTTAATGGAATTTAAAATGAGCGACACAATATCAGCAGTATGCACAAGAACTTCCTAAGAATTCATCCATCTCAGTACTACTCTCACTCATGCAAGCTTAACCTAACAAAACTGAGTGATATTGAAAGATTAATCTTTTAGTTCAAACATTTCTTAATCTTGAGGTCAAATGTTTTATTTGTTACCCAAGATAAGACTTTTATTTCTTATAATTGTGATGTATTGTGCAAAGTCATATACAAAATTAATTGTGAAATAATGAGAATTGCACTGACGTATGTGTCAATTGGTCAAACCGTAAAACTTTCTGTGTAACAAACCCAAATAATTATTTGGTGCCATGAGAGAACACTTCAAAAAAATGAATATGAAGTTAAATTGATTTTATGTATAATAATTACTCTTACATATATTAAATGATCGAAAATGATGAATAAGAATGAATTCAAATCCTTTTTATGTGAACCAAATTAGTCTTCCATATATAGTTACATAAAATGATTTATAAGATTTTACAATTTTACTTATGCTTTTTAAATATTTTTTGGCTCAAAAAATAATTGTTTTTATAATATTACAATTATTTTCATGTTTTATGCCCTGTCAAATTTATTTTGATGAATATTTGTAGCTACTTTTTCAATGACGTGATTTATATATAGAACTTTATAATTTCAAAATATATAATGAGAAATATAGAAATTACGGTTGTTGTATGTTTCATCTTTATATGTTCGACACGTGCAACGCACGTGCATGTCTTCTAGTTGTTATATAAAATCTAAATTTATTTTTTTATACATGTAGCAGCACATAATGCATATATTTGATTGTTAATGATTCGGGGTGTTAGGCCTATGAGTCCGAAGATGTACGTGTCTATTTGCCGGTGTTGTCTCATATCCCTTAGAGTCAGTATTACCATTTTCCCTACCGCCAATCTTGTCATCAGCAGAAACAATATTACCGTTAAAATCCGTCGTTACTCTTTTACGGCCCTTCTAGACAACCAGATCAAGCGATGCAACGTCAACATCTTGACACACGAAAAATTCTCAAGATATCATTTATTTCAGTATTACTCTTACTCATGCACTCTTAACCCAAGAAATATAGAAATATGCTTATTGGGAGACTCAATAATACCAAGCTAACACTTGTAGTTTTACCAAAAATTATATCTGATAGTCACAGTGTAATTCAAATATTTTAAATCATACAGCAGTCCAAGCGTCACGTCTCGATTGCTCTCCCATCAAAAGCAATTTACACCCTAACAATCTTCATTTCAATAATTTCAGTTTTTGTCATCAATGATAATAGAACTCGTGACATTGACTGTGATATAAATTTTTATGATCAAATGCTTACCACTAAACCAAAAGTTATAGATGTTACCAAAACACAATTTTATTTCTTAATACTAGTGAAAGCGCAGAGTGCACATGCTTGGGTGCTTATGAGTCGGGTTGTTAGGCCATTAGTCTAGGGAGATGCTTGTTTATCTACTGGTGATGTCTCATTCCTTTAGTGATCAGTCTTACTCTTTCCCTACCGCTAACCATGTCCAAAACATAGACACTATTAACCGTTAAAATCTGATACATTTTTTTACGGACACCTAGCCAACCAGATCAAACGGCGTAACGTCAGCAGCTTAACGTACGAAAACTTATCATGAGGTCACTAATCTCTGAACTACTCACAGTCATGTACTCTTAACTGAACACAACTCAAGTTAACTAATTGGTATGAATGATAAAACATTCATTATTACACATCCTCGTTAATTTCATCTGAAGTTTCACTCGAGTTTTACAAATAATTAATTAGATTCATACATCAGTATATTATTTATATATGTTGATTTATCATCCATATAATATTACACATCATTTATCATTTTATCTCATGAATCAAACGATCCATAAGAAGATATATATAAATCAACATAGAAGACAATTTCGTATTGGGGTCGTAAGAATTAATGATGCACAAATTTTTTTTTTGAGCATTATTTCTAATTGAACTAATTTGTTTACCAGGTGGCCTAGTTTGCACTATGAGTACTCTTGATCGAGTAGGAAGAGTTCAGTGGCCTGACCTGGCCTGTACTATAAGTACTCTAGACTGGGTAGGATGAACTCGGGTGGCTTGACCTAGCCTGTAAGTACTCTGGACTGGGTAGGATGAGCTCGGGTGGCCTGACATATCCAGCTCGGGTGGCCTGACCTATCCTGTACTTTGAATACTCTTGACTGGGTAGACTAAGCTTAGGTTAGATGATATGCACACATTCAACAAAAAATGTCAGTAGGTGCCGGTAGAGTTTCCGGCCTGGTTACTCCGACCCTCAAGTCAGTACAGGGCACACTAAGTAGAGAGAGAGTTTATTGAATGTAGTAGAATACAATATCTCATGTCCCAAATGAATTAGAAAACATGAGTATTTAAATATGACCTCGATTGCAGCGCCTGGACAATGTTTCTAATTAGACATCTACCCATGGCCTGTCTTCTGACGGTAGGCATGCCGACCCATATTGTATTTGGTCTTGGTATGTGCACTGATCTGGTCTTGTATGAGTCCACAGTGGTTTGATATGCTTCTCGAGTTGCTGCATGTCTGATGTTGTTTTAACTATGTTATTTTTCTTTAATCGAGCTGACTTCCACCTGATCTCCTCTTAGTTTCCATTGACCAACTCTAGAATGTTTCTATTTTAGTCCTCTCTTCCTGTCCGAATATAAGGATAGCCCAAACTCTTTCTAAGACATCACCATTATTATTTTTGGAAACAGAAAGTTAAATATTTAATACATGAATTATTGGAAAATAGGATAATTATCAAAACCAGAAATTATTCCTTCGTAAAACTGCAGCATTGTTTGCATAAAAGTTGAAGTAAATATAGTTGTATGTTAATGATTTGGCCCCTTCAACTCACCACATTCTTTACAGAAATAAATTCAGACATTGGAAAGAACAAAAGATGCTTTCTTTCTTCTTCTTTTACGTGTCCAATTTCAAAATTTCCTAGTCATGAATTTTTCCACTCAAAATCCATTGCTTTTAGACAATTCTCAAGATTTAATTTTTTTTAAAAAGTAAAATCTAAAATGTCATGTGTGATGTGAACATTTATTGCCAATAATTCCATGCTATAAAAATTTATGGCTATCCATATACAAACTCTAGTGCATGCACGTGAACTATCTATCAATCAAACAAAAATTGTAGTGAGTTGTAATATTGGGCCATCGACCAACTCCAGCCAGTAATTTCTTGAATCGTAAAGCTATTAAACAAAATAAAATTTTAATTTCATTTCAAGTAAACGTGCCTCGATCTACCAGAAACTTCGAATATATATTGGTTCCTAAGAATTAATTTCTATTTTTTAAAAAAATTATATTTGAAATATCTTTCTTGACAATTCAGTACTCTATAATGCCACAAAAATATTAATTTCCCTATATTAATTTTAAAAAAATCTCTAACATTTGGCCAAAGTTGAAAGCATATAAACTTTATCTATCGCTAGCAAAATCAAGAAGTTGCCAAAAAATAGGGAGAGAAAATCGAGTTTCTTCGATGAAGAAACAAGGTTGTGAGATTGAAGCTATAGGCATAAACTACACAATCAACACACACAAAAAACAAATCAAACACCCTCAAAATGTTCAAGATCAAGAATTACATGAACTTCCTCATAAAAATGTAGAACACAAATCAAGCCCAGAAATCAAAAGAGTCCTCAAAGATGTCAACTTGAGAGCAAAGCCTTGGGAGATTCTTGCCATTGTTGGGCCAAGTGGTGCTGGGAAATCCTCATTACTCGAAATTCTTGCGGGGAAGATCACGCCACAATCTGCATCGATATACATCAATCGACAGCCACTCGAAAAGTCCCGATTCATGAAAGTTTCCGGTTATGTTACACAGAAGGATACATTGTTCCCACTCCTGACCGTCGAAGAAACTCTCCGTTTCAGCGCGAAATTCCGGTTACGCCTCCCTGATCATGAACTGAACTCGAGGGTCAAGTCCCTTTTGCAAGAACTCGGCCTGGATCATGTTGCTGGAGCACGAGTGGGCGATGACAGGGTTCGTGGGATATCTGGCGGGGAAAAAAGGCGAGTCTCGATCGGTGTTGAAGTGATACATGATCCAAAAGTGCTGATTCTTGATGAACCAACATCAGGGCTTGACAGCATTTCAGCACTTCAGATAATCGACATGTTGAAATCCATGGCGGAAACTCGGGGGAGGACTATAATCTTGAGCATTCATCAGCCTGGATTCAGGATAGTGAAGCTGTTTAATTCGATCCTGTTGCTGGCAAACGGATCGGTCTTGCATCATGGATCAGTGGATCTGTTGTCACTTAATCTGAGTCTGATGGGATTAGAAATCCCACTTCATGTCAATGCGATCGAATTCGCCATCGAATCCATTGAAACAATGAAGCAGAATCAGGAGCCTTCACCCATACAGCAGCATTCAAACAAGGGAGTAGTTGAAGAAGGGAGGAAGAAAACAGGACGTTCCACTCTACAGCAGCTCTTTCAACAATCCAGGGTGATAGATGAGGAATGCATTGATGTCATTGGATTCGATTTTTATCATGGTTTCGCTAATTCAAGAATGCGGGAAACCCTGATTCTAACTCACAGATTCTGGAAGAACATTTACAGAACAAAAGAGCTTTTCGCCTGCAGAACCATCCAGATGCTTGTGTCTGGGATTGTTCTAGGATCAATATTTTACAATGTTAAAGATGATTTATTTGGCGCAGAAGAAAGAATCGGGCTATTCGCATTCATTCTGACATTTTTGCTGTCAAGCACGACGGAAGCCTTGCCAATCTTCTTGCAAGAAAAGGAGATTCTAACCAAAGAAACCTCAAGTGGAAGCTATAGAGTTTCATCATATGCAATAGCAAATGGCCTTGTTTACTTGCCATTTTTGCTGATTTTAGCAATCTTATTCGCCATACCGGTATACTGGCTAGTAGGATTAAACCACAGTTTCATGGCTTTCTTGCATTTCTTGCTGCTAATATGGTTAATTCTCTACACAGCCAATTCCGTAGTGGTCTGTTTCAGTGCATTGGTCTCGAATTTCATAATCGGAAACTCCGTAATCCAAGCAGTCATGGGATCATTCTTCTTGTTTTCAGGATACTTCATATCCAAGGAAGGGATACCAGATTACTGGATTTTCATGCATTACATTTCATTGTTTAAGTATCCGTTCGAAGGGTTCCTGATCAACGAGTTCTCCAATTCGAAAAAGTGCTTGGATTCGATGTTCGGAGCGTGTGTGATCACCGATGAAGTTGTTCTTAAAGAAGAAGGATTTGGGAACGAGCAAAGTAGATGGAGGAATTATGTGATTATGGTTGGTTTTATTTTGGTATATAGGTTTATTTCTTACTTTATTTTGAGGTGTAAATGCTCTGGGGCTGGGATCAGAGGTTTTTTCTTCTGAACATCCTTTCTCCTCTCAAAATCTTTGCTGATTTGCCTTTTTTCCTTGGGTGTGTGGGTGAATTTGTGAATGGTGTTTAATACATGATGAAGTTCTTAAATGTTCAAAAAATGTTCATTAATTATAGAATATATACTAGTTTGATTTAAATCATTTACAATAATCAAAACTTTTCTACTATTAAGTTGCGTTATTATCATCAACAATGATATTTTTTTTAAAAAAAGTGGAAAATTCAGTCGTGGATAGAGATTAAAAAGGATTATAATTTGATGTGATATATGTAAGGTTGAGGTCAAATTACATACTATTCTAACTTTAAATCTAATTACTTACCTTACTTATATATTAAGATATACACCATTAGATATACTATCGAGTCTATGCTTAATTAGGGGTGTTCATCGGTCGGTTCGGTTTTCGGTTTTTTCGATTTTCGATTTTAGAAATATATAATCCGATATCCGAACCATTTTTCTTCGGTTAAGTTCGGTTCGGTTTTCTACCAAAACGGTTCGGTTATTTCGGTCGTTTAATTCGATTTTGGTATAATTATTTAAATTAATAATATAAATATATTGTAAAATATAATATGTTAAATTTCTACATGTTTTCTTAGTAAAATATTTAAATATAAGGTCTAAAATAATTAAACAAACAACAATCAACTAAAAATTATTCAAAATAGTTTTTCATTCACTAAATATCATATCAAAATATATAATATAAATAAAAATATAAAAAAATTTATTAATTTAATGAAATTTCGGTTTGTTCGGTTTGTTCGGTTTTGACATATATAATCCGAAATCGAACCAAATAAACTTCGGTTTTAACATTTATATCCGAATTACAAAATTCGGCTTTCGGTTCGGTTCGATGTTCGGTTTTTTCGATTTGGATTTTCGATTTTTTCGGTTTTATCCGAAGTTTGAACACCCCTAGCCCTAATTACCAGAAATAATCTGGTGTATAATGGTAAAACTAGTAGGAAGGATAAAGGCAGACACTTGATTCAGATATTGTACAATGGATTCTTTAGCAGAAGGTTTTTTGGTGAGTGAAATAATTGATTCAGATATCTAATTCCAGATGTGAAATATGAACCATAGAAAATGCAGTTTATATTTGTGTGTAAGTTCATTGAGTAGGTCTCTTATGAGACTGTCTTACGAATCTTTATCTGTGAGACGTGTCAACTTTACCGATATTCACAATAAAAAGTAATACTCTTAGCATAAAAAGTAATGATTTTTCATGGATGACCCAAATAAGAGATTCGTCTCACAAAATACGATCTGTGAGATCGTCTCACATAAGTTTTTTCCAAGTTTCATTAGATCAGATAGATACCCATGATTTTTTTTGTTTTCAAAAACTAGAATCGATTACGATGTTTAATTCAAATATTTAAAATTGTACGACAGTCAAAATTCATATCTTGATATATCAAACCAACACTTGGCTTGACTTTTCATCACGTATAAATATTACATCATGATTTCAGAACATAATACGATGGATGAGTCTGTGTTTGGTCTAATGTTTCATATTATTGATATGGCGGGAGAAGAGAATATGTGGATTTTAGAGTAGGATTAATTTTAGAAAACTGATATGAGAAAATCACAAATTTTAGGAAGCTAATATGAGAAAATCACAAATTAATTCCATTTGGTAAAGACAATATGTGGCGATGGAGAGTGGAGAGGTCACATGCAAAAGGGAGATATTTGTTCAAAAAAGGTGGTCTAGTTTTTTGCCACATATGTACGTATAGACTGACCCTAAATGACAAACTATTTTCACGGACTCCCTCTTTTCACCACCACACCCCCTACCATTCTTTATTCTACCCTCACTAAAAACTATTATTAAATCATATANGTATATATATATATGTGTGTATATATATATATATATGTGTGTGTGTATGAGCAGCCCTAGAGAATTATCTTATTCTTTCTTTATTTTTTTCCATAGTTTCTTTTTTGGGTTTACAAAAATACTCATACTAATAGTTATAAAAGGGTAAAATTGTAATTTACAGACTGATCTCAAATTCAATAAATCAAATTAAACATATTATTATTTATTGATTACTATTTCATATTCAACTCAAATATTTTAATAATCACGTAATATAGCTCGTTTTATTTCTTCTTTTTTCTCTTCATCTTTTGTTTGATTGAATAATGAATTTCCGTCTTGGTTAAGTATATTTGTAATAGACGTTTTTAATTAATAAAATTACATGTTATTGCCTTAAAAAAAATAAATAAACGGCCCGAAAACTTTTGAATATGTAACATTTACGTTGCCACGTTTCAAAGGTCGATGATATGTTGATATGAACAAGTGAGATTGGGTCCCGATAGTGATATCGAATGAATCTTTTATGTGGTGGAGAGTTAAAGAGGAAGATTTTTTTGTATACAGTATGTCGTTTTACGGATGATATTTCAATCAAATCAAATCAAAGACTATAAAATATCAATCACTTTGACATAATTTATCTTTTATTTAAACTTATAGCCACACAATTTTTATGAAAATAAAGATTTATTTTGTCCTTGTGCCACCCGTGACGCTTCTCCCGTGAACTTTTCTCTCATTTTGCACTACCAATTTCTGTGGCAGATAATTTTTTTCATTGTTTAATAACAATTTTTTTATATATATATCCATAAATAAAACTTGTTTTACTTTTTTAATTTAACAATTGTCAAATTTATTTTCCCCCACCCTTTATATATATAAAAAAGAATTGTTATATGATAAAATAATTATTAAAGTTACGCAACAAGTAGTGAATCAAATAAACTAACCAAATACGAACCATATTCATCCGTAACTAATTTTCACATGTAGATACCGTGCAACACCATAAATTCGTCGTTCTTACTTTTTTTTTACACCATATTTCTTTCGCTTTTATGTAGTACAAACAATTGGCTTACGAATGCGAATTTTATAACGAATGTGAATTCTATGCTATATCGTATGAATTTCACCGAGTATATTTTGAATTGGTATATCCACACAACACCAATTCTCCACAAAATGTGTGGACCTCATGCCGAAGAATGGTGTGGCATATCATTTTGCCAAAGGAACAGGATAGTGTTAAATATTAAATCTTAAGCTCAAATTTTATTTTTTTATCGGGGACACATAGTTAAAAAGTAGATTATCTTGAAGTCAAATCCGACTTGGAGCTATTTGAGCTCGATTTGTTTAGTTCAATTGTAATGATCAAACTCTAATATGGAGCAAAAGCTTTCTCCTTGATGGATTCTTGATTAGCCTTCAACAGAGACGGCATCAACTTGTGATTTGTAACGATAATTCCTGTGTCCAGATCGAGATATCTTCCTCTGGAGAAGTCCAAAGGGTTCCCACCAGCATCTGCTGCGCCTCCAGCTTCTGCACAATCAATATAAAGACAGTCATTTGGTTAATTTCAACTATTTCAAAACTTATTTAAACACAACCCTTTGATCTGCATATGATGTTTGACAAATAAGTGGCTACAGTAAATGAACAACATAATCAATAATATGATGTTGCTTTCATGCAACTAACAAATTAAATGACACGAATTACTGAGCGACCTGTGACAACAATATATCCAGCTGCATGATCCCATATCTTTTCTCGATAACCTTTGTGAGGGAGTCACAGATATATGGCTCCATCTCCTCTAGACAAAGCACCATATTTAACTTGACTATCTATCCTCACAGATGGCGCTATAACACCAAGTTTCTGTCAATAAATTCTGCATCATAATATTTCGCGTAGCAATAATACTAAAAGTTCACAAGCAAGGACATAAATAACGAAGTTAGTACCCTCGAAATCAAGCTAGATAATTCATGCATTGAGTGTGCAGCTTCAAAAGATTCGAAGAATGATATGCTTCTTCAGGGTTATCAGTAGGACTTACATGCACCTGAACAAATAAGAAAATCAGATATAAACGTCAGTCCCCATAATCCAAATTGAATGTTCAGTATTTTGTCAAATTTGAAGGATGTCAACAAAATGGAAAATATACATTCCACATTCCCGACAATTAAAAGCGAAGGTTTGACACTTAATCACAACTTTACAGGGTAAACAAGAAATCATATCCAAAATTTTCACCTCATCAAAACTCGGTTTTTTAGCTTTCATAGTAATTTGCAACAATGAGCTTAGAAAGGATCAGGAGAAGCATCAATAAAACCAAGTCACCGCATGCTTAAGGGCTAGAGACCTTCATTGGCGAGGATCCATCAAGGCTCTGCAAATATGTTCCAGCATCAAGCTGAGCAAAAAATAGGCAACCAACTTTACTGTCAGGGTTGCGTTGGTAGTGGCAAGTAACAGATCCCAAAGGAAGATTAGGGCAGGCTAGTACTCCAAGCACAATTTTCCCTTCATCTAGCAATGCTAATGCAATAGCATATTGATCTCCTCTCAAAAATCTGCATTTTCAGGCAAAAGTAGTGAGTTATTGCCAACTAGGGTTCACAAGACTTTAAAAATAAAATCGAACCAAGTTTTCAAACTCCTACTTCGGAAAGTAAACGAAATTTTGATTCCAGGAACTCCCAACAATCTCCTTTTTTACTTTTCTTCCCTTTCATCCAGCTCTAATTCATAAAGCTTTCAGATATTCACTTCTTTTTCCATATTTATAAATGATGCGAGTTATGAGTGGGACACTAAGCATGTTCTCATACATTAGCACCTATGAATAAGGGTAAAATACTTTGCTTAGGGTAAAATACTTTGCTGTGATCTCCCATGCCTCATGTAAGATGCTCCTGATCTAAACTTATTGTGACAAGCATTTACTCAAGAGTTGAATTTCTCAGATGCCATGTCTCTGATATCAACATATCAAAGAAAAGTAGGAACATGTTCAAGGATCGAGTCCTAATGGCATGCCTGAATTACTTACTTACCCTTAGGTACCATCAATAGGATCCAAAACCCAATGCTGGTCATGGGGACCCCCTTCAGATTTTCCTTTGTCAATAGCAATAAGTACGTCTTCCTCGGATAGAGGTGATATTTCAGACATTCCATCAGTAGCAAGGGTCTCATTCACAAGCTCTGCAATGCGATGCAGTGTTTCCTCGCTTTCTTCTTTTCGGAGGTCTCCTGAATCCTAAAAAAAACTAAACTTTACAATTCCTAATCAAGCAGAACACAATAAGTAACAATTTGATAGGAGAGAAATTCATACTGTAGCATATTTTCACTATCGCAAGTATACGATGTCAAGTTTAAGTACTGGTTTGAGTACAGATATCGATCCCACGAAGAGTAATTATTTAAACTTGAATATTAAGTACCATAATTGACATAGCTTACTTTATTTAGACAAATCGAATAATTGGTTTGTAATCAAATCAAATAAAATAACAAATGCTGTAATTCTGGCACGCAATAGAAATGCACTGAGTAAATAAATCTAGAGATATGATTTCGTCTGGTTTCCCCTATGCTAAATTAAAATCAACTAACATGTTATTAAATTGCATCGTGTTTACTAACCAAGAACTCGCAATTTTCCTATTCCCTTTTTCAAGTGTTAAATAGAATTGTATTACCTATTACCGATTTTAATATGTCTATTCAAAATCAAGTAACACGTAATAAATGCACCCAAAGTTCTCTTATGGAATCGTCAGAATTATACGTCTTTTGCACGTTATAAATATCTAACGATGCGATTTCCCTTGTCCTAATTTCGATCACCTCTTTCGAGTGTTAGATCTCAATTAGTAGTTCAGTCGAATTATGGCCAGTAATTCAACAGCGTTAATGACAAGAAATCACAAATAAACATGATGAATTAATTAGATGAAAAGTCAAAGCATAAATAACATAGGTTCATCCAAGACTACATCAATCTCTAGAACATAAAATTAGTTCATACTCGAATTTAAATCAATACAAAACCTGTTTGTAATCATTAAAACGTAAAAGTAAGAAACCGAGTTAAGAACGTGTCGGCGAGAGATGTAAGTGCGTTTCCGTGTCCGGATTCAACGTCTTCTATCTCTGTTCTTCGTGTTCCGTGCTCTGACTTTTTTCCTCTCCTTTTCTCGAGTGATATGACGGCCCCCTAGAATATTCTCGACCCCCTTTTTAAAGTCCACGAAAACCCTATTTGAGTTTGACTGTCGCGCCGCGCGCATATGCGCGACACAGACTCGCGCATATGCGCGAGTCTCACTGTGCGTTGCCTTCTTCTTGCGCGCATATGCGCGACTTGAGTGGCGCATATGCGCCGAGCTCTCTGTTCTTGCCTCTTGTCTCTCGCGCATATGAGCGCCATGAGTGGCGCATATGCGCGGGGCTCACTATATTTCACCTCGCTTCGGGGCATTTATCGCGCATATGCGCGATCTTACTCGCGCATATGCGCGAGCCTCACTGTATTCTGAGTTTTTGATTGCTCACGCTTCTTTTCCTAGACGCCATTTTAGCTCGTTTTCATGCACATGTTGTAGCCGCATCTAGATTCCTGCAATCACACCAAAAAAACAACAAAAGCGCGTAATTCCGCTCAAAAAGACTAACAATCTATATGAAGTATAAGAATAATTTAAGTGCATAAAATGCACTTATCAAAGCCCCCAAACTTAAACTTTTGCTAGTCCCGAGCAAAATAAAATAAAAAAATAAAAAATGAATAAAACATTAACTAGACTAGACTAAACTAAACACATCCTAAAGAAAGTAACTAAACGAACAGGAATTGTGGAATAAAAGGATAACCACTAGTCTCAGAGATTACAGTTTCCATGATTTTGAATCAAACACATGCCACATTACTCACAGTTCACGTGCGTGTGTGTTTTATTATTCTCGTTTACCCACGCCAGAAGCCAAGATAAGTTCATAACTTTTCATCTCATAAAATTTTGGGCTCCTCGACACACGTGTAATTAGCAAGATCATTGAGACACACATTTACCTTCACAAATCAGCAGGACTTATAGGGTAACGTTTGGCTAAACAAAATGACAATCTGAAGGCAATAATTAACCAAACAAAGTTCAATATCATGAGATGCGCACATGTACACAATCAAATTCTGTGTCTATCGACGGCATTTTTCAAGTGTCCATAGGCTTAACTTTGGCAACTCTTCTCCACTAGTATATTGGGTACGTGTGACTCGGTCAATAGGTCTTATAAGCTTATAACGTTAGGCTATGGCTAATAGCTACAAATGAAGGTAGGGAATCAAAAGTGAGAGAAAACAAACCAATTTATTTTTCAATATGCGTCTCCTTCTTCCTTTTGTTTCACTTCCACTTGCCTTGCCCAACATATTCGTTACTTTGTCCTCTTTTTCACATCACATGTCATACTCTTTTACTCTTTATTCAACTTTT
>NC_133320.1:1908586-1913745 GCF_012295235.1 Primulina huaijiensis
TAAGTCACACAATACCCGTATTTCGCCTCGAAGAGTGCCAAACCAAGTTCTAAACTACTTTCAATTTACCAATCAACAAACACAGACAGATCATGTTTTCGGGTATTCAAACAGAACAAATCACACATCTCATTCTCATTCAGGCTCAAAGGGCTAACAATTGACAAATTATTCAAGGAAAGACAGGCCCAACATAAATCAAAGACTGCCTGAATCATTTTTTGTGTTAGTGAACATGTAACTCAACAACAAGTAATCAACATGCAGGTTTTGGAGTCCATTCATACATTTCAAATCAAAAATCACATGAACACTCTCTTAGCATCGGATGTATCAACAATCATAGCAATCGTGAGTTAATGTGTAAACGGTTAAGTAAAGATATCATGCATTTAGATTCGTAATCAAGGAACAACATGTGTTTCGGGTCAACTCTCATCATTGTTTGGTTATTGACTTAATTCCACAATTCTAAAAAAAAATTTAAAAAACTAAAAAATGGACATAAAGACTAAATTAGACTACTAAAGCATCAAATCAAATAAAACACTAAGCAGCAACTCAAATCAAATCAAATCTCACCCCCTAAACTTAAAATATGCATTGTCCTCAATGTATAAACAAGAAAGAACGAGACAATCATACCTCCCACGACGAGCGTCAGTGCTCGCCGCCATCATCATCATCTTCGTCCATGTGCTGGGGTGGAGCCTGTGGAGGAGGTCCTGGATACTGCGGTGGCCATGCAGGTGGCTGGGGAAACATCGAATCCTCGGGACCGATAGGTGGAAACCGCTGAGCAAGCACGGCAGTGAAGTCCATCATGTGGCCCACGAAATAGTCTGTGTGGTGCTGAAGCGAATCCAGCACCTGGCGCTGCTCAACTAGTAATCTCCGCTAGTCCTGCATCTCGTTTTCTAGCCGCTGAAATCTGTCTCCCCTGCGCTGTCTGGCTGCTGCAGGTGGTTGTGGTGGTAACTGTGGCTGTGGAAACTCTTCTTCATCCGGAAACTCATGAGGAACATAAAAGGCCGCTCCAAAGAAGGCGGCAATGGGCGCCTTCGGCTTAAGAACCTGCTCGTCAGATGACCATGTCACGCCGGCCTGTCGGCAGAGCTCAGTAACAATGTGGGGGCATGGAAGAGCGACCGTGGCTAATCCTATGCCGGCTCTCAGAATCGATCCAAAAATAATCTTTCCAAATCAACAGATTTGCCCATTATAATAGCAAAGACAAGGGCAACCTTGTCTTTGGTCACATCGTGGTAGTGCGAGGACGGGAGAATTCGGGCCAACACAAACGATGTCCAAGCACTTGCATTAGGGCCCATGTCTGATTTCTTCAAAGAAATAGGACCGCTTGAGCTCATTTTCCAGGCGGCACCTTCTTGACATAAGGTCCGAATGACCTCTGTATAATCGACACCATCTTCGAGAAATGCATGATATTCGTCTTGGTCGAAGCTAGGCATCTGATAGATCATGTTTATTGTTTGAGAATCAAACGATACCAATTTACCTCGCACCAATACTTTTGACTCGTCGTGGCGTATCCGCATATTAGCATAGAACTCTCGCACAACTGAAATCACAGCATCTATAGGAGGTCGAGCAAATTCAACCCATTCTCGGCGTTCAAGTTCGTCCACAATAACACCCTGGGGGGTTGACAAGTTAAATCCCCTTTCCGGGATAATTGATCTAGTCATGGAGGTCTCATATACCTGTTGGGCTTCCTCATTCCAAAACCTATACGAATCATAACTCGACGAGGAGGAGGCACCCTTTTTNTGAATCATAACTCGTCGAGGAGGAGGCACCCTTTTTCGACTTCTTTTTCGGTGCCATATAAATCAAATATGCGAAGCTCACACCCAAAAAAAAATTCAACAAGTGAAACTCTAGCAGATATAATCTCTCCCACCAACTACTCCGGTAGCAATACAATATACCACCCAAGCACAAATTTACTCAAATCAAAGATGAATACCCGATGCACCCGATACACAATATCAAAAGTTCCCCAAATTGCTTGAACCAATTTCTAATAGATCTGAAAATTTAAAGAAATCTGGAGACAACCTTACTCGAAATAGAAGATGACCGGAAGTAGGAGTTTGGTCGGCGCTTCGGTCGGCGGTGCGTAGAGAAGAGCGGCTGCTGTCGGTGGGCCGGAGGAGTGAGGCGCGGCGGGGGGTGTTTGTGAGGGAGGGAGACGGTGCTCGAAAATTCTGAGGAAGGTTCGCATTTTTTTTTTTATAACAGGTCTCGCGCATATGCGCGTCTGAAACTGGCGCATATGCGCGTAAGTGACGGATATCCGAGTGGGGCTGCTTGTCATCCGCGCATATGCGCGCCTCGAGTGGCGCATATGCGCGGCTTCTTCTGCCTTCCGAGATGGGCTTGGCGCATGTGCGCAACAATAACTCGCGCAGATGCGCGAAACAATCTGTCCATCAATTTTTTTTCGTTTTTCGTTTTTTTTTTACCTGCAAAAAAAATAAAAACTAAAATTAAAATTTGAACGTAGAAAATTGAAATTAATAACTAAGAAATTAAAATACGATAAAAACAACACGAATGCTAAGAAAAATAAATAAATGTGGGTTGCCTCCCACACAGCGCTTGGTTTAACGTCATCAGCCTGACTTTCTCGTCTACTTTGGTTCATCCAGGGGGATGTTGTCCATGTGCCTCACTTCATTGCCAAAATAATGTTTGACCCTTTGACCATTGACTTTAAATGTTTGACCGTTGTTGCACTTCAATTCAATAGCACCATGTGGATACACTGTTTCCACTGTGAATGGTCCAGACCATCGTGATTTTAACTTACCAGGAATCAACCTCAGTCGAGAATTGAACAATAACACCTGTTGTCCTGGTTCGAAGTCTCGTCGAAGAATTCGCTTGTCATGCCATCTCTTGGTTTTCTCCTTGTATATTTTTGCATTCTCGTATGCATCATTCCTGAATTCCTCCATCTCATTCAACTGCAACAGTCGTTGCTCACCAGATGTTCCCATATCAAAATTAAGCTTTTTCACAGCCCAAAAAGCCATGTGCTCTAATTCCAAAGGTAGATGGCAAGCTTTCCCAAAGACCAACCTGTATGGTGACATCCCAATAGGTGTCTTGTATGCAGTCCTGTACGCCACAGAGCATCATCTAGCTTAATCGCCCAATCCTTCCGGTTTGTCTTCACTGTTTTTTCTAAAATCTGCTTGATCTCCCGGTTAGATATTTCTGCTTGCCCATTAGCTTGCGGGTGGTATGCCAGTGTCACCATGTGCTTCACATCATACTTAGCCAATAGTGAGTTAAAAATTTTGTTACAGAAATGCGTACCTTCATCACTGATTATGGCTCTAGGTGTTCCAAATCTTGTGAAGATGTTCCTGTGGACAAACTTAACAACAACTCGAGCATCATTAGTACTGGTGGCGATCGCTTCCACCCATTTGGACACATAATCAACAGCAAGTACTGATCTTACCCACGGAAGATAAGGAATTCACCATCTACAGTGACGCATCTAAGGAAGGTCTGGGATGCGTGCTCATGCAAGAAGGAAGATTGATCGCCTACGCATCAAGGCAGTTGAAACAGCACGAGCAAAACTACCCTACGCATGATCTAGAGCTAGCAGCAGTTGTTTTTGCCTTAAAAATCTGGAAACACTATCTCTATGGCGCCAAGTGCGAAATTTTCACAGATCACCAGAGCCTCAAATACCTGTTTGAAATCAATTCATTATTCTCATTTCTCACCACAGTTATACCTCCCTTCTTAGGCACTACTTGTACTGGTGAAACCCAAGAACTGTCAGATATAGCATAAATAACACCAGCATTTAACAATTTTAATACCTCAGCTCTCACAACCTCCTTCATAGCTGGATTAAACCTCCTCTGATGATCAACACAGGGGGAATAAGAATCATGCATCAAGATTTTATGCATACAAACAGTAGGGCTAATCCCCTTTATGTCAGAAATTGTCCATCCCAAAGCAGATTTAAATTCTCGCAACACCTTCAACAACCTATCTTTTTCATCAATAGTAAGAGCAGAAGATATAATTACCGGATAAGATGAACTCTCATCTAGGAATGCATAGCACAAGTGACTCGGTAAGTCCTTCAATTCAGGGGGCGCTTTTGGTACCTCTTTGCTTGCGTCTTCAAGTAACTCTTCATGCTGAGCATCAATCTTTACTTTAGGCAATGTATTGAGAGCAAGTAACTCCTCTCGCACATTCCAGTCCTCTTCATCCACTGTAGAAGCTGATTCCAACAAGCATCTCTCTAAAGAGTCTTTCGTCATCCTACCTGCACCAACATGAGATACACATGAATCAATTATATCAATACTATTGCAAGTACTTACCTCATTTGGTCCTTTGATGGTGTTGTAGATGTTGAATATGACTTCCTCTCCACCTACTCTCAATGTGAGCTCGCCCTTGTGCACATCAATCAAAGCTTTTCCGGTGGCCAAGAATGGCCTTCCAAAGATAAGTGGTGTCTCCCGGTCTTCTTCCATGTCTAAAATGACAAAATCAGCAGGGAATATGAACTTGTCTACCTTTACCAGCACATCCTCCACTATCCCTCGTGGATATGTAAGTGATCTGTCCGCTAGCTGCAGAGTAATAGTGCTAGGTTTCACCTCGCCAAGCTCCAAGGTCCTGTAAATAGAAAAAGGCATTAAATTAATACTGGCACCTAAATCACACAAAGCTCTATTTACTCTAGAACCACCAATAACACAAGGAATAGTAAAACTCCCTGGATCTTTGAGTTTTTGCGGTAGTTTCCTTTGGAGTATGGCACTGCACTCTTCGGTTAGCTTCACGGTTTCAAATTCTTGAAGTTTCCTCTTCTTGGACATCACATCCTTGATGAACTTAGCATAATTGGGCATTTGCTCCAATGCATCGGCAAATGGGATGTTGATGTGTATTTTCTTAAAGATTTCCAAGAACTTCGCAAACTGATCATCCAGCCCTTTCTTCTTGAGCCTCTGTGGATATGGAAGATTCACCATTGGCAGAGGTTGCTGTTCAAGCACTTTCTTGGGTTCCTCCACTTTCTCTTCTCTAACACTTACACCCTTTCCATCATCTTCCTCAACAAGAGTCTCTAGACTTTCTTCAGC
>NC_133320.1:1914330-1924251 GCF_012295235.1 Primulina huaijiensis
TGTAGCATATTTTCACTATCGCAAGTATACGATGTCAAGTTTAAGTACTGGTTTGAGTACAGATATCGATCCCACGAAGAGTAATTATTTAAACTTGAATATTAAGTACCATAATTGACATAGCTTACTTTATTTAGACAAATCGAATAATTGGTTTGTAATCAAATCAAATAAAATAACAAATGCTGTAATTCTGGCACGCAATAGAAATGCACTGAGTAAATAAATCTAGAGATATGATTTCGTCTGGTTTCCCCTATGCTAAATTAAAATCAACTAACATGTTATTAAATTGCATCGTGTTTACTAACCAAGAACTCGCAATTTTCCTATTCCCTTTTTCAAGTGTTAAATAGAATTGTATTACCTATTACCGATTTTAATATGTCTATTCAAAATCAAGTAACACGTAATAAATGCACCCAAAGTTCTCTTATGGAATCGTCACACTTATACGTCTTTTGCACGTTATAAATATCTAACGATGCGATTTCCCTTGTCCTAATTTCGATCACCTCTTTCGAGTGTTAGATCTCAATTAGTAGTTCAGTCGAATTATGGCCAGTAATTCAACAGCGTTAATGACAAGAAATCACAAATAAACACGATGAATTAATTAGATGAAAAGTCAAAGCGTAAATAACATAGGTTCAGCCAAGACTACATCAATCTCTAGAACATAAAATTAGTTCATACTCGAATTTAAATCAATACAAAACCTGTTTGTAATCATTAAAACGTAAAAGTAAGAAACCGAGTTAAGAACGTGTGGGCGAGAGATGTAAGTGCGTTTCCGTGTCCGGATTCAACGTCTTCTATCTCTGTTCTTCGTGTTCCGTGCTCTGACTTTTTTCCTCTCCTTTTCTCGAGTGATATGACGGCCCCCTAGAATATTCTCGACCCCCTTTTTAAAGTCCACGAGAACCCTATTTGAGTTTGACTGTCGCGCCGCGCGCATATGCGCGTATGCGCGAGTCTCACTGCGTTGCCTTCTTCTTGCGCGCATATGCGCGACTTGAGTGGCGCATATGCGCCGAGCTCTCTGTTCTCGCCTCTTGTCTCTCGCGCATATGCGCGCCATGAGTGGCGCATATGCGCGGGGCTCACTGTATTTCACCTCGCTTTGGGGCATTTCTCGCGCATATGCGCGATCTTACTCGCGCATATGCGCGAGCCTCACTGTATTCTGAGTTTTTGATTGCTCACGCTTTTTTTCCTAGACGCCATTTTAGCTCGTTTTTATGCACATGTTGTAGCCGCATCTAGATTCCTGCAATCACACCAAAAAAACAACAAAAGCGCGTAATTCCGCCCAAAAAGACTAACAATCTATATGAAGTATAAGAATAATTTAAGTGCATAAAATGCACTTATCACATACCTAAAATTCTTCCCAAGGAAAAGGGAACGAATGAAAGGAAGAAAGAATCCAATTTATTTATTATATATTAAAAAGATCAAAGAGAAGCCAGAACAGAACACTTTTACAGATCAACAGGAAGACAAGAATTCTAGGACTACCTCTTCGGCAACTAAAGAAAATGATACCGATGGCAACTCCTTTTCCAATATGAAGCTAACACTAGCTTGTGAACCTGCATAATAAATGCAAGCATGAGTAAAATGAAGATACTGATTCTTGAATCGTGGCCTGGCAACTTCAAAGCTAAAAATCAATACGTTGCATCTGAATCTGACGCTGGATTATTCTGATGAGCTGATACAATCTTGATGGCTCCAGCTTCTAATAGTAATTTAAATATTTAAAGAATTCCCCATTTCAGTAGCAAACATTTTTCAAACAGCTGGTGATTTACCAGGTTGCTTCTCTTGGCAAGCACACTAGGAGAAAAAAACGTGGTAATATATCAAACTACAAGCTTTGTAAACTCGCAATGATCAGATAAAAGGTTGACCTTGTTTCCCACAAAACTCACGTGTACTGCAAATGACCAAAAGCTACACTAGTTTCGGGATCTATCACAATAAAAGACGAACATTAGACAAAAGAGAGAACAAATGAAAGATTCTATGCTAGATCAATGGCATGCCTATAATAAATAAAAATACTAAGGGAACCTAGCTGAGCATTGAAATGAACCAAGAAAAGCGACTCTCTCAATGACGTGAAGTAGCACAATGTAGCAGTAGCAGCACTCAGCTCGGTTTAGGTCTTGTTGGTCAGGTAACAAATTTCAAGCAACGGGTATCACTGTGTATATTCTGGCATCGAATTGAACAAAACTGCTTTCCACACTGCACACACGTATAGTTAGCAGAAAACCCACAAACTGTACAAAAATGGCAACGGGCACTACTACTTGGAGGTCCCACAGCCGCTCTCAAGTAGGTGGGTACATGTGAAGGCAATGACTCCAGATTGGCCTAAATTTTAAGAGTTCTCTTGTCAGGACAGATAAAGCAGCTAATATTTAATACGACTTGGAAGCAGAAAGAGAGAATCTCAATCAACCTCCTAATTCTTAAGCATTTACCTCATGCAAGAGCTCAAGAAATGTTCTTGAGGCCTTCTTAGCATTTGCAAGCGTTTTCGCTTGACGAGTTCTGCGTTTCGTGCTTTTGTTTTGCTTCTTCTGATATGCCACACAATAAAACACATGAAATCTGTTCTAATCTGTTAAAACAATAATGTGGATATACAGAGAATGCACCACCCCCACCCAAAACTGTCTTAACAGATAAACTTATGATTGCAAGAGAATATTATGAAGGATAAATGGCTTAATAGTATTACCACGCCACAATAACTGATAAAGAAAGCCAAATGTAAACTTAATTTTTTCCCTTTTTCTAAAGCAACTTCGTCCAACTCCATCCAATAGATGTGTCAATAAATGATTCTGTTTGTGATTGCTGCTAGTTTTAATTTTAATCACATAAAAAAATCGCAAAGTAACCTTGATCATCATCGTCTAGAGACGCTGCATCTTCGTCATCGACTTGTACAGTCTACAATCCAGCATTATCGTTTTCCAAGGCTTCCATACGAGCAAGCATGGCCTACTCAATTATTTATGGAATCAATAGTGGTTATACAAAGCCGAGCTTTAAATTTATCCAATGAGAAACATGACTGTTTCACACAGACAACAAAAAGGTTAATAATGAATGGATGATAACAGGAATATCATTAAGACAGACCTGGTTCCGATTATCAGTGCTGGCAATAACATAAATTAGATTCCATAAACAGTAATCAGTACCTCCCTGGATCCGATACCTAGAGCGCAGAGATTCAGCTACTCGTGTTTGTCTCCTTCCTGTATTTTCTTCTTTTTCCAGCTGAATTTTCGAAAATTTGAAGCCAAGAGGGCGTATAGAAAATCGGGTCGGACTCGACCCGTCAGTATTATTCAGAAAACAAAAGGAGCCCATTAATCAATCGGGCTATAAATTGAGCCCATTAACTAATTGGGTTGTGGAGTTGGATCACCATGTAATCGCTTCTTATTTAAGAATTTATTTTTTTCGATCAGACACTGATGCAGAACTTGATGTCGGTATTGCACTTATATGCACAGTATCACATTAACATTCTCAATACAAAAAAGTATTAAAATTTCCAAAAATCTAGAGAATAGAAAATTTAAAGTTATATAATAATCTCACATAAAATATATCAAGTCGCTCCAGAATTGTAAGTTATTCCCTTTTTGGGTCATTTGTGAATAAAAAAATCTCCCACAATTTATTAACATGAATTAATTATTATTATTATTATTATTTTATTTGTCTCGTAGCTTGGGTTTTGTTTTCCACAAGGCCACATTTTGTAAATCAATTGGTTAAGATTTGGCTATGGGTTGCTTTCGAGGTATTTTGATAATGTTTCGTATAACTCATGACAATGTACGAATGGGGCCAATATGAAAAGGAGTTCTATGTTGTCCTTACCTTCATTCCATGATTAATTTACTTTACATGTTTTCTATTATATAATTGTGCTTCATCTCGTATTTATGTGTATAAAGATAACGTTGATAAACATTTTAAATTGAAAATTGGTTTGACTATGCAGAAATTAATGGTAAGCTAGTAAATTTTCTTTTATTTTTAGGTGCGTGATAGTTGTATTCAAGTTCATAATCTTAACATATATCGAAAATATTGATCAATAGATACTAAAAACGCAAGTTTTACGAAAATTGTGTGGACAATGATGATGGATAAATAAAATAGCATCATTAAGAAAATATATTAAGGAAATGGTGGCATCGAGCTAGGAGGAGTGGTAGGTAAGCGAGGAAGGGAGCCAAGAGATGTGCTAAGGGGTGTTGGATGAGTTGAGAAGTCGAGGATATGCTGAGAAGCTAAGGATGCGATGAGGAGTTGAAGTTGTACTAAGGAGCTAGGCATGAGTTGAGATGTTGAGTATATTTTAAGGAGTTAGAGATGAGTTAAAGAAGACATTGCAGTGCTAATGCAAAGGAGCTAAGGATGAGCTAAAGAGTGCGGATTGTGCTAAGGAGTTTTGGATATGCTAGTAGTATGGAGTCTGCTAAAAGAGTTGGGAATGCGCGAAAAGCTAAAAGTGTGAAGTATGTGGTCACTTAAATTCGCAAAAGTGGATGCTCGTCGTTAGCAGGCGAGCTCCTAACTGTTTTCTCGTCCCATGGGCAAGCGCCTCTCTATTTGGCTAGCTTTAGGATGCCAAGCCCCCGGCCAAGGAGGCGTATGAGTTGTATACATGTGGTCCCTATCAAATATATGTGATCCCATCCGGCTCGATACGCTGGACAATACTCGACCTTTGCTATGTGGATTTATCCGGGCTCCTGGTGATCCCATAATGCTCTCAATAGGTTCCTGTATTCGAGTAGTTTTCAGCACAATACGAAGGAACATTTATGTGCAAAAATGAAAAGCAATCATGCTTACTTATTAATCACTGTTCGGGACCCAGGATTCTATTTTATCGTCCATTCTGAGTCTATATTTGTTCAGCTCAATTAAATTATTTGTTTTTCCATTCATGTGGACGTGGATGCATGTTTTATATGCTAGAAAAAAGGGGCCAAACTATTACATCTCGAATCTACAAAAACCCCCCACTGCTTTAAACACGTCCAATTTGTGAGAAGATTTCAAACTAATCAAGAGAGCGAGTCTACCATCTTAAAAAGGATATAAATTATCGAAATAAAATAAATCGAGTCATAACGAATCGCAATAAGTGAGATATTTGATCAAAGAAAACGAATTTCCCATCGAAAAAAAAATAACCTCGATTTTTCGACAAAATTCAGAAGGTAAAAAAAAATGGTAAAATGAATTCACACAATCATGTTTCTTTGATTTTGGCTTACAAATTCATATGATTATCTTTTTAAAAAAAAAATATATATATATATATTCCCCTTCGCACATGGTGTACAGTTGGGTATATAGTGGGGCACCCCCAAAACATCGATTCTTGTCCTGATTCAAATTCAACAATTCAACTATAGAATTTGGTGCATTCAAACTTCAAAACCAAACAATTAGTGCCTCTTAGCTAAGTCAGTTTGACTGGCAAATGTAGGCCAACAAATAGTAGTTCCCTTTTGTAAGTATGCTCTATTATTAATTCTAATCCATTGGGACACTGCTGAAAACAACTCCCTAAATTTATGCTCATTTTGTTGTATTATCTTTTGGTTTTTCCTTAATTCACTCCCTCCACCAATATTTTTTTCATCAAAATACCATCCTATCTCCTAAGGTAGGTCGGTCGGTCATAGGTTTCGAGAAGAAAACAAAAAAATCGATTTTTCAAAAGAATTACAGACTAGATCCAAAATACTAGAAACTTTTTCCCACAAATCGACTCTTTCTGTCCTATTTAGGACTAAAGATCCCGAATTTCGGATAAGAGTGGAAAACCGGACTTTTTTGAAAATAAAAATAAAATTATGGAAAAGGGCTGTCCCTGTTCCGTTGGGTCAAGCCCTGCATGTGTTCTTGTCAGTTTAAAACGTCGATTTATGAACAAAAGTTGCTATTAAAACAGCCCACCTTTCATCCACTAAGCAATCATACATAAACATTTATCCCTTTGACATATCTTCTTGTTCTTTTATATATGTTGTCACAAAATTTCCCACAATCACATTTTCTATTTGTATTATCAGCACTGTTGAATCTTGATGCATTTCCTCTATCTTTTATCAAGTTTTTTTTTTTTTTAAACTTTGAAATTTCATCTTTCTTTTATTGCTTCTTGATTTTTGGATGAAAGGTGGTGCAGAAATGGCAGTTCCTCCTTTATTCACATGCCCCATTAGTCTAGACTTGTTCAGAGATCCTGTCACTCTCTGCACCGGACTAACATACGACAGGTATCATATTGAGAAATGGCTCGCCTCGGGGAATTTGACATGCCCCGTCACAATGCAAAGGCTCGACGATCTTTCGATGGTGCCTAATCGCACACTTCGTCATTTGATCGACCAGTGGCTCCAATCCAGCACCCAAAACCAGCAAGAATGTGTCGAGCTTACTGATGCCGATCCTTATTTTGATTCGATGAAGCAAGTTATTGAATCAGATGAATCCACATTGAACAGCAGGCTACAAGTGCTGGAAAAGATCGAGTCTTTGTTCCAAGAACAGCCCTTCAGCAATTCTTGCCTAATCAGTTTAAATTTCTTTGGATTACTATTTGAACTTGCTTTAAGAAATGCAAAGACCTTGAATATTCAAGAAAGATTGGTTCTTGTTGAAAAATCACTTATTTGTGCCCTGAAATTAATGTCTTCTAGTGAGGTAGAAGGTCTCAACATGCTGAAAAAAGAATCCAATTTTGAAGGGTTCATTCATTTATTCGAGCAAGGGAGCTCTTGCATCAAGAAAAGCTTATGTCTAGTAGTGGAGGCAATTTCATCCACACCAGAGACTCGAGTCCTCTGCGAAAAGATCGGTAAATCGACCAAGATTTCGAAAGGAATCGTCCATCTCATCCATTACAAGTCCGATGAAGTAGAAGCTGGGATCAAGGCAATGTCAGCACTATCTAACCTCGAACCAAACCGCGGAAATCTAGTACGAGAAGGTGCGATTCAAGCGCTGATATCCTACATATCGAACCTCGACAAGCACGAGAAGAACTTAGCATCAATCACAATGTCAACAATCGAAAGACTTTTATCAGTGGACACTGCAAAAGAGGTTGTGCTAAACCATCCTTCCGGCGTCGAATCGCTGGTAAAGATGGTTTTCAGAGTGTCGAACCACGAAGGAAGCGAAAGCGCGGTGAATTCGCTCCTGATTATATGTTGCGAGTCAAGAGTTGGTCGGGAAAAAGCCATTGTTAATGGGGTTTTAACTCAGTTGCTGCTGCTTCTGCAAAGCCAGTGCAGTGGAAGGACTAAGACCAAGGCCAGGATGTTGTTGAAGTTGTTTAGATCCATGTGGAGTGAAGACTCTAGTCATCTGTTGTAGTAAGTAGCCTTGTATTCGTTAATATTTTCTTTTTTCTATTTGTATATGATTATTGTAAATTTAAAATCTTTTTTTCCCACATTTTGATGTTTTAGTTTGATATATATTGCCGTTACAAGCATAGTTTTTTCGATTTATATCGTTATGTCATTTTTTCTTGGTAATATCTGATTTTTCATGTTGTTAGATTCTGATTTCGAATGAAAAATCATACGTTATTTAAATATCATTGGATCGACAATGCTGAATAGATTAAGTTAAGAGATATTCCCGGTAATGCGGGATCGATTCTCCATGGATCATATGCCTCACTGAAATATTGTGTTGGTATGCTCTTATGCCGGTGTTTGTAGTCATCTCCACATCTTTCGATTTATTATCTCGATTGGATCAATGAGTCTCATTAAAACTTTTTTTTAATTTAAAGACAATGCCCTATAGGTAGGATATAGTGCAAAATAGAAAGAAGTATAAATTGGGAAGAAGGAATTAAGTTTGGTTCAATAATAATTGGTATTTATTTGCTTGAAAAGTCACACGCTAGTGTTGTAGAAAAATCAATTGCCCACTCCAAACATAGGACTTTATGTTTATTATAATAATATTATGAATTTACTTTATGAAAAAAATCAAATGGAATTTGAAATGGACAAAAGTGCATTAAAAACAAAACTGAAATCTGTAACTATGCATTAAATATAATTTTGGCTAAAATTAAATGCCATTGTTTTCTTCGAATAACAATGTTTTTTCCCCTAAAATACCTTAGAAGTTACAAAAGTTTATGACAAATAAAATATCATATTTAAACATATAATTATAAATTACATGGGTTTATTTAATCGAGTGGGAAACTATCTTAAATCAGGCTGATTTATATTAAATTTTATAAAATATATATTAAATTCTATATCATTAATTAAGATCTAAAATTTGTAAGAATTTTTCAAATAACCAATATATTAAATTAGTCACAATGTTAATTTTTTTAAAAAAAAATTACATTGAAAATACACTATAGCATGTGGATAAAATATGTTCGATATGTGATGTTAAGGTGTTGCATTTTTAAATCCAGATATTTTATGTAAAATATGTTATTCTAAAACATATTAAATATATTTTATTCTATTTATTTTGAAAATTGGTTAGGCCAATCTAAAATACCATTATTATTTATATTGCCTTTAAAAAATAAAATCTTTTACTCGTGATGCTTTCGGCCTAAAAGTTATCCCATGATCATAAAATGTTTGCTTCATAACTAATTTTTGGACGGAGAATTCAGTACCCAAACACCAAGAACATTTTAATATTAAAAAATTAATTTTGTAAAAATTTTAAAAAATCATTAGATATATACTCGTTCAAAAAGGGACAAATGTCGTATTTCTCCATATGAAAACGATATTTTCTTTTTTTTGTAACTTTTTTTTTCATGTAATAAACTTGATATATATCGCTAAAGTTCTAAAGTTTCAGATGAGGTTTCGAGTTTAAGACTCATGGTTAAGGACCTAAAAATAATTATATTTTTCATTTTTCCATAATATTTGCTCTTGCCTCTCCTAAATTTTTTTAACTTTTTTTGCCCCAAACCTCAATTTTTTGGTTACGTCCCGATAACATATATCTCTGTTAGAAAAAAAAACCGAGGAAAAAATAAATTTGTTTTTTTATTAAAAAAAAAAAAAAGAAGCAAGAATTTTGGAAATTAGAAAGCTGTAAAGTGAAGATAGGATTGCTGTTTTAATTAGGAATAATGGTGCCGGGATTTTTGAATTAAGTGACCACACTTTTTAGTGACTCGGTCAAATTTATAGAGCTCCTATAACTTCCTCATTTTCGGCTCCCACCAAATCTTATACTAAATTGTAATAAAAATAAATTATAATTACTAAATTTAAAATTTATTCCAAAGTTATTATTATTAGTATTGTTGAAAAATTATTTAAAAATGTGTTAAATATTTGTGTTGAAAATGTGAATGTTGAATGTTGAAAATTAGGTAAAATTAGGTGTTGAATATTGAAAATTAGTGTGTGATGATGTAGGTAATGATGTATTTTATTTTTGGATTATTTGTAAAAATTTTCTATAAATAGATCTCTCATTTGTGAAGAAAATCACAATTGAGTTGAGAGAAAAATATTATAAAGTGTGTAGTGTGATAATTTTAAGAGTTTGAGATTTTTACTTTTTACCGTAAATTTTTACTTTTTCACAACACGTTATCAGCACGAAGCTCTAAAAGTCCTCCATATTTTTCCAAGCTCCGAACAGAAGAAAAAGGTAACAAAAGTAATAATATTTATTTTACTGTTATTTATTTATTGTTTATATATGTAATATATAATATAATGTTATTGTTAGAAATAATAAAAATAATTTTTTCAAAAACTTGTTATAAATCCTGGGAGGATGTTAAGACGACATCCCACACTCCCGGTAAGGGATACGACAAGTATAAAAGCCTATAAG
>NC_133320.1:1929467-2027838 GCF_012295235.1 Primulina huaijiensis
TATATATAAAAGGATGATTTGATTTTTAAATACACTGATAAGTTCTTAACATGAAATACCAATTTTGATGGCAGAGACAGATATCTTATTTGGGTCATCAATGAAAAAGTATTACTTTTTATGCTAAGAGTATTATTTTTTATTATGAATATCGGTAAGGTTGACCCGTCTCATAGATAAAGATTCGTGAGTCCATCTCACAAGAGAACTACTCGATTTTGATAACACAGAGGACCAATTTTGATATCTGGTAGCTGTTGTTACCAGCTCTGTTGGGTACACCGGTCATGTTGAATATTTCGATGGAGCCAAACCTGTATTGATGCAAATTTAATAAGTAAAAATTGGTTTACTGAATTTGGTTGGATAAAATAAATAAAAACATTTTTTCTTGTATTTCTCCCACTGAACAAAAATTTATAAGCTTAGATTGAGTTATTCTGACAGATTCAAAGCACGAATGTTTGTATCGAAGAGTGTTAGATTGGATTGAAAGTGGCGATGATCTAGTAGCAGTAAAAAGCCGCTGGGACCGATATGGTATAAACATGGCAAAACCAAGTGTAAACATAACCAAGAGACGAGTTTCAGGCACGACTCCAATGTGATCAGGTGTTGGGATAGGTAGCGACGTTTTAGTGGAAGATATGAGCAGCAGGGGTGAGGATCAAAACTGATAAGGGGAGAGGAGCATGGTTCGCCGAAACGGGAACGGAACGGCCGGAACGGGAGTTCCGGAACCGGAACGTCAGCAACCTTGACGAGGTTCCGGGGTGTGTAGGTTGATGGCTTGTATCGGCGTTTTATATACCGAAAACGTGGATATAACGGTGGAAAACGGTGATATAACGGTGGAACGGAACCGGAGCGCAATTCGCGATGGTTTTGTTTTGAACTGTCGCTACTAGTGACGGTTTTATGTATGTAGCGACGGTTTTTATTCAACCGTCGTCGATTTTAATTTAGCGACGGTTTTATTCAAATAGCGACGGTTTTTTATTCAACCGTCGCCGATTTAATGCTTATTATTGTTACATCACTTTATATAAGATTTGATGCTTATTATTAGTCCATCACTCTAAATTGATTCAAATTTGTGCAAACTTATATATATCCAATCGAAAATATTTTAAAGTTTTAATTAATTAAATACAAATAATTTTTAATAGTATATTTAATTTTTGATATGGTTGTAAATATTTTAAATATAATGACGATATAAATTGTGTTCAATAAATTGTTAATAAAATTTTAAAAATATTTAAATTTCTTATTTACATCAAATAATCTATTTAAATGATATTTATTTTAATTTTTATATTTCTAAATATTTTCCAAAATTTTTAATGTTTATATATTTATAATATTTTTTTTAAATACACATTCCGCGAAATTTCATTGTAACTTGAACGGTAGCATCCGTTCCGATCTCCGCGACCGCGACAGCGACAGCGAACCATGGAGAGGAGGATACATATGGAATATCACTATTTGAAACATAAAAATGGAGAGAGTTAAGGTACCGATACGGTTTAGCAGAGGTGCCAATGACCATCCCGATGAAAAATGGGACCCCGAGGCTTTGCCAGAAGTGAGAGGGATCACTATAAGTGATGTGGTTAGTTTGGGCTCAAGAAAAGCTACCCTACTCGAGGGTAGCCAAAGGACGTCGTTCACTTATATTTGCATGAAAAATGTCAGCATACTTGGATTGTTTCCATCAATGAAATGGAGTTGTGAATTTGTTCGGGTTTTAGAAAAGGGGTCACCCCGATGCCATGTTTGGAGCTGCGAAAAAATGGCTCCTCATCTCGGTGTTCTCTGTGTTGAGTATTTTGTTTTTTTTTTTGTATCAAATTTACTAGTAAATGGTATATGATTATGACCATAGAGGAGGGTTATAAATCGATTTGCGGCAGAGTTGGTATCTTATACATTTGTAGAGAGAATATATTTTTGGTGATTTTACAGACGAAATCTTTCATATGGAGCTGGAGCTACGCCGGTATCATTTATAACCATGTTTCTTGGATTCATATTCTTTCTCCATCAACTCATTCGCAAAAGTAACACAAAACCACATGAAATTCGAGCATGAATGATCAAGAATCAAGAATGATATTTATTCAACTGAAAAGTAGATACGTTGTGCAGAAAAAGGTACTCGGACTTTATATTTGATCACCATTTCCAGAGCACATTTGAACCACACTTGTATTTATCCTTCCCTTCACACTCCAACTCTAAATCATCTGATAGAAATGGTACTTTCTGCATTAAACAAACCGAAGGATTAGCAAAATCCCGGACCTATATTCAACATAGGACTACATAATCATGCAACAAGATCAAACCTTTTGCTTAGCAAGATCTTGGCAGTCAGTAAAGTTCTCAGGGAATTTGCATGTTCCGAATTGGACAGTGTATGCTCGCGCAAAGTTAACCCCACTGGTAGCCAGCCTCTTCTTGTCATTCAACTCCTAAATCCATCAACAAGTTTTTTAGTATAATATCTATGCGTTGCAGTGTTTTAAATCCCATTTCTTGATAAGTAACACGTGAAAATTGTTGTTTTTAATGATCTTTCCACTAACCTTGTTTGCCTTGCTCTTCTCCAAATGCTCCTCATGAATTACACCTGCATTGGTGGAGGAGGTGGAGATAGCGGCGGAAAAAATTGTGGCGCCAAGGCCAAGAATGGCCGCTCTTCTACTGGAGATCAGACTCCGTAGCAGGCCACGCGACCCCGCCTCGGCTCCTCCGACAATGAAGTCAATGGCTGCCGTCATAGGTGACAAAATTAAAACAAAAATATAATTATTTTTTTTGATATTCGATATATTTTTAAAAGATATTTAAGATTAATTACAACTATATATCATTTTACATAACTGAACTTTTACATATCTTTTATTAAAATTCTCTTTCAAATCAAAATAAATTTATAATAAACTAAAATTTTATTATTTGGAAATGTTTCCATCATTTTTCACAAAAATGATTGCTCCAAATGCATCTTTAAAAATTTAATTGAAAAGTGTAACATATTGTAATTTTCAAGTTAGAGAGATATATTTTTTGTTTCTATAAATAAAGTTCATCATCATATTCAATACTTGTATATGAGGAGTGAAATACTCAAATGGAAAAAGAAGTGTTCGTGCATTTGAAACTGGAATTCATTTGTATCATTTTTATTTTTTAAAAAGTCAAATACAATATTTTTGCATATCAACAACTAAAATTTAATATATAAAAAAGATGATTGATATTTACACTCCTATAATTTATATCATTTTGTATCATTGTATTATTTAAATTATATATTTCACTAAATTTCATAATTAAGATTTATGTATTTTGAAATTTATATCATACTAAAATATGGATTTGCTTTTTAAAAATTCAAATATAATATTTTTGTATATCAACAACTAAAATTTAATATTTTTTAAAAAAGATTGAGAGTATAAAATTACATGTATTCATATTTTTTTAAAATCTTCATTCTTTTAAAAAAAACCTATCAAAACATATTTTTTTTTAAAAAAAAACTAAAAATTAAATAACAAAAATAATCAAAACATATTTTTAAAAAAACTGAAAATATGAAATAATCGCCTCACTGAGATTTTCATGTGTATTCACATATTCGTGGGCACTCAAATTCTTCTTCTTCTTCATAATCGCTACGTGACATCTCCGGTTTAAAATCACTCTTAAAAACATCAACATTAGTTGTCAGATCTGGACAACGAACCTCTGCATCTAAGCCAACATTGTCCAACATTGTTTGATGCCGAATTATGTCTTTCTAGATTCCAACTTGCTCCACCAATATATTTTCATGTGTATTCACATATTCGTGGGCACTCAAATTCTTCTTCTTCTTCATAATCGCTACGTGACATCTCCGGTTCAAAATCACTCTTAAAAACATCAACATTAGTTGTCAGATCTGGACAACGAACCTCTGCATCTAAGCCAACATTGTCCAACATTGTTTGATGCCGAATTATGTCTTTCTAGATTCCAACTTGCTCCACCAATATATTTTCATGTGTATTCACATATTCGTGGGCACTCAAATTCTTCTTCTTCTTCATAATCGCTACGTGACATCTCCGGTTCAAAATCACTCTTAAAAACATCAACATTAGTTGTCAGATCTGGACAACGAACCTCTGCATCTAAGCCAACATTGTTTGATGCCGAATTATGTCTTTCTAGATTCCAACTTGCTCCACCAATATATAGATTCCAACCTAGTGTCGTATTCTGCACAACGGACACTACCAGCTCCTAGTGTCCGCTACTGCTAGTGGCGTTTTGCAGTACTCTTGCAAAACAGTACTGCAAAACCTCCACCAGCCAAATTAGTTTTGAAATTCATTTTTAAAAAAAAATTAATAATAAAAAAAACCCAGCGACTGGAAGGCTATCAACTTGTAAAGGACATCAATAAAATCACACTAAGCTTCAGTGAGTTGCCATAATCGCTTATAATTCACGTATAGCAGATAAAACATCAGCGAAGCAAGAGTTAGTAACTGAAGCATTTAAATACCAACATCCCTTTATGGAAATGACAAGAATATGAAAATGTCGAACATATAGGCAAATGACACAAAATCCGGGAGAGAATCCTTAAGAAGCATGGCTCTCCTCTGCTGCGGCCTCAAATGTTTCACCTGGAACAAGGTCAGGCACGTCATCGTCGTTGTCCTCTATTGTTCTGGTAGCAGCTGCATCTGTGCCAGCAGCAGGAACTTGCTTCTGAAACTGCTCTGCCAATTTCTTCAAGTTCTCCAAGTTATCGGGACCTGAAAGTTTTTCAGGTAAACAATTTTCTGAGACTATGACATTTACATTACATTGGACAACAAAATACCACAGGCAACACTTACCCAATTGGTGGATTATCTGTGGAAGAATGTCTTGCAATTCTGAACAAAAGCAGCACCATCGAAAATTAAAACAAAAGCAACACCATTCAATCAAGCAGTCCCATGTTCTTGCCAAAAACACAATCTAATATCGGTACATAACAGCCAACATCCATGTAGGAGTAGGGAATATTCAGATAAAATCTTTAGATATTAGAAAGGAAAATTATAAATTCACCAAAAAGAATATACAAAATCACTGTCAAAAGGAAGGAACTAAACAGCCACTTGAAATTTTTGAAGAACATAAAGGAAAACATACTCTTGGTCTGAGGAGAACCACTAACAACCCAAGTGTTGGCAGCAATAGATGCTTGAACTGAGCAACAAAGAAACAATATTAAGAAAGAAAAAAGGGAAGTGAGAGATAAATGTACAGTGGGCTATATTGAAAATTCAGTAAAGCGATTCACACCTTTAGGATTGGTGAACTGAATTACTACATCCTCCTTGAAGATATTGACTTCCTCAATTGCAGGTATTGCATTAACTCCTATTCTCTTCAAGGTGCTTTGAAGTCTTTTATCATCTGTTGTGGTTGTTTTGTGAACTGCCTTCTTCTTTCTGCAATGGAAGATAAACATCTATTACACCTTAAAACTAAAAAGTTTCCTTACATTCTACTCTCAGAAGAAAATATTCTAAACTCTCAAGTCCGCACCCTGAAATACAACATAAGGTGGTTCTGTTCAATGAGAATAACTCTTCTTTTACCAACACTTAGTTGTCTCATCATTAAAAACATCAGTCTAAAATACAACAAAAGAGATATACCTTCTCACGGTGCCCTTCCCACCAGTGCGGACTGAACCAGCCATCTTCTTTAACTTATCCACATTCATCTGAAAAGAAACCGGACTAAATGTTGAATGGCAACTCCAATAATTTATGATGTTCCACAAAGACTTTCAGAGATGCTTCCTCCCGATATGACAATTACTTAAGGAAAACAGATATTTCGAAAGATCTTAACTGGTATACACCCATAAGAAGGCAACTTTCCTACAGCACTAGCAGGCAGCTACTAAAGAGTGACCCATATTGAATACTGGCTAACATAAAACTGGTCATATTAACACCCTACTAGAAACAGTTACAGCAGCAAAAGAAAGCCCACAGCCCCAAATTTCACAGTGTGCTTCGACAGGAAAACTCATGACACTTTCTGTAATTGTAAACCTTGGCACAACCATAAGCACATACCACAGTCACAGCACACCAAGAATTACAGTCCGCTGAAAAATCCTCGAGAAACCAATCAGTCACGCTCCCGAAAATTACAATAAAACAATGTTTCTGAAAACTACACGAAATCCATCAATTGTAATTTGGCGTAACAATACAAATAACCTGATTTATATCCAAAAAAATCAACAAAAAACAAGTAGACCAATACAATGAAGTTCAAAACCTAGTAAGCTGAAATTTTCATAATTAAACATCCCTTCACACGAATTCTATCATCAATCAGGATTTCAAACGAAAACTCATGCCTCTAGTCGTAATTCCCAAAAAATTACCTCTGCCCGCGGTAATTGAGCTCTAAGCTGTGGAGGCAAATCGATGAAGAAAGAAGATATAGGAGGTGAACGCGATTGATACGGAAACGAATAAAATAAAAACCCTAGTGTCAGATTGCAATTTGTAAAAGTGGAAGGGGTAATGACGTCATTCTAATTTCTTCTAACCGGCTGGTTTTTTTTTTAACGACGCCCGGTGTATAAATGGACAGCGGAAGCCCATTGACTAAGTAAGATGTTGGCTCGGCCCGATCTCGATTGTGATTTTTCTTCCCTTTTCTTTTTCCCTATTTATTCTCCTTTTTTTTTTTTATGAAAATAAATTCCATTAAATAGGTAAAAAAAAAATGCTTACAGTACAAATACTCTGGTCATCCGTAGAAATTCAACAACAAGCATAATGAATTAACTAATGTCATACATCCATACAATAAAGCGCATAACTAGCGCCAGGAAAACAATGAAATATGTGTATCATGATCTTCTTAATCGTCTGCCCCAAATCTGATATCTCATTCTCAAAAAGTGCTCGGTTTCTTAAGCTCCATATCTGGTACGACGTAGCAGCAAATGCAGTGTATCTCATTCTGGCCAATGTCGAATTGCCCCGATAGATTGTTCTGTATGCCTGCAAGACTGCCGATGTTGATCCCATGATCTTCTTCATTCCCAACCACTCATGGATGGCGTTCCAAATACCACTCGAAATAGTGGAGCCAAAGTACAAGTGTTGGACAGATTCATCTCCGAGATTGCAAAGCACACAATGTTTGTTGATCACATACGGTTGTCTGTCCCGAGTAAGAAGTTTACCATGTGCTATTAACCAAATTATAAATCGATGTTTAGGGAGTATACATGTTTTTCTCAAGAGAGGTTTCCACGGCATTCTCTCTATCTTCCTCACAAAGAAATCATACGTTTTGTTTAATCCATGATGATCATCAAACCAGCTATGAAAGCGTGTAAGCACAACATCCACTTAGCCACATTCAAGAACAATCTCATCATGAATACTGATAATCTGTTAATCAACGACGACTCATCCTTTTTTCAAGTCCAATACCACACTCCCCCAAGTCTACAGTATATTTGATTAACCCAATGTATCCATAGACTAACATGTTTCAAATGAATCTTCCATAGAGTTTTTGTATCCGTACCTTGCATAACTGACACGTATTTCAATATTTTAAAAATCAAGTACAAAAGAAGAAGGATAAAAAAAAATAAAACAAAACGTGAAAATGGAAGTTGACGGAATTTAATGAAAAAAAAAACAGCATCACAGTTTGTAAGACTATGTGAAAACAGTCGACAGTTTTTTATTATCATTTTAAATTAGATATATATGACATAAATGCAAGAAATGTTGTGGAGGATTTAATTTAATTTCAGCACCATATCCGTGCACATGTAATAGACAAAAGGATTTGAAAATTTAAAAAAAAAAAATTGCAAAAAGATCATACTTTAAAGTCCACAATTTTTTTTTAAAAAAAACTAAATCACACAATTTTTGGTTTAATGGAAATCAATCAATTCAATTCTTCAAACACAATAGTTTTAGCTATAGAATTTTTGCATAACTTCGTATATTTATAAGTCAAAGATATATAAGTCGTTTAAAAAATCACCTTCATATATGACTTATGATTTTGATATTGTATATATCGATCTAAATATCATATTCGAAGATGATATAATAGTAGTGCATACGAGCATGTATTCTTCTACAAATTAATGTCCACATTAATTTAAGAAAAAGCCGTGTTTTATCATTTATATTTGTTTTTTCGTGATTTTGATCATCTATTTAGTTTTAGTCTGTCATCTTTGTTTTTTCGTAATTTCAGTTTTTTCTAGCATAACTTCTATGTGGTGTTGATATAGAGTGGATATGACACTAATTTATGCAATTTTATTATTGACTATACCATGAAAATTGATTTAAATTGTTAAAATTCAATATAAAGAATAAAATCCTTATTTATGTTATAATATTATAATCAGTGTGGTGAAAAGAACATATGTAATCCTTGAAAGCAAAATAAAAATAGTCAAAATGAAATAGACTAAATGGAGAGGGAAGCAATAAATAACGGATTGCCATTCATATTTTTGAGCTTCTTCCAACCGTCAATTCACGCCACCATTAGAGCCAACCAACTTCAAAAATGGCGCAATACATGTTCCCTCCCTTATTTCTTCCTTTCACTACTGAAAATGCTTCGAATTCCAGGTTCATGCTCGTAGCTTAGTTCCTATTTTTATCCGATTTCAACTGGCCAATTCCATTCGATCGATGTAAGTGTCGTCCGATCTTAAATATTCCTCATGCATGCATTTTTCACCCTTTTTATTTTGACATTTGGTTGGATTGGTTTGATTAATGATGTCGATGTTGTTTTTGTTGTTGTTGTGTTGTTGTTGATGGATTGATTGGTGTGCGTGGTGATGGATCAGACGAAGGAGTGGAAGAGACAGAGAGTGGAGGAAAGAGAGGGTTTCTAGCTAATCGAGGCAGTGTTGCGGCTCGGCTAAGCTGAGCAGGCGGAAAAGATGGCGTCAGCGGCGGGGAATCATGATCAGTCTGCGCTGACTCGGCGGCCGTCGCGCAGCGCTGCGACCACGACGTTCTCTATGGAGGTGTTTGACAATGAGGTGGTTCCCTCCTCGCTACAGTCGTCCATTGCCCCCATCCTCCGCGTCGCCACTGAAATCCAGAACGAACGCCCCCGTGTTGCTTACCTTTGTACGTTCCCATTCGTTTCTTGCACTTTTTGGCTTTTTACCTTCCTATTCATCATAATCTGCATTCGATTAAACTTTTGATCATCAAATAAAACATTTTACAGAATTATAATTTTAAAAACAATGAATGCAAATTTTTTTAAAAAAATAATTATAAAAAAAATAATGTAAATTCTTTTTTAAAAAATTATTATCATAGACGAACATCAATAGATTTCTTCAGTTATAAATTTGGTCGTACAGTCAATCAGTCAACATTTATTTCTGGAAAAAAAATTTAAATTTCATATGACGTCATTTGAAAAAGGATAATTCTTTATTAATTAGCTATCACTTGATTAACTCGTGACTTCCGAGTTCCGCGAGACCGCGACCGGTTGTTTGAGAGACAAAAAATAACACAATTACTTAAAATATATTTTGACTTAATTGATACTATTTACAAATAATAATAATAATTATTAGAATAGAAACTTACAAGTGTCTCTATCTGTAGGTTTGTTCAAAAAAATTTAAAGTTCTTTCTCGGGTGCCATATTTTATCTAACTATTTTAAAATTTTAATTTTAAACTAACAGTTTTTTGTGAACTTATTTCATTAAAAAAAATTATGAACTAAAAAAAATCAATATTGGAACTCTTTATAATTGTTTTGATAAATTTCCAGGTCGGTTTTATGCGTTTGAGAAGGCACACAGGTTGGACCCAAATTCTAGCGGACGTGGTGTACGACAATTTAAAACCAGTCTCCATCAAAGGCTAGAAAGGGTAAGAGTACACTTGACACTAAGGGTCTACCACTACATTTTCATCTTGATTGATTGTTCTCAACTTCGAACAAAATTTAATATCTTAAAATGTAATTCTTCATCATAAAAAACTTTTAGGTGATCCACTGTCAGAAAATTTAATTGATATTAATTCCAAAGCACGTGTGTGTATGTGTGTGTATATATAAATTTAAATTTAACAATTATTATTAAATATGTTTATGATTGGCATGAAATGATTTTATTAGATTTATAAATCAAGAAATGTTATTTAAATTTATTTACTTTATCTAGCTGATATTGGAAATGCCATCTCCATAGCCATATTGCCAAATTGTGTACAAAAAACTGGAACCCCTAATTAAAAGATATATAACGAGTTTCATTTGTTCTGTGTTCTATGATTACACAAAGAAATCTAGGACATCTCTGGTTGTGCTGAAAAGAATGGAATGTTTGTCTTTTAGTGAGGAAAGAACCATCTTCCCTGAATAGAGAATCAATAGTCTACTGTAATTGGTTTTCTTGGATTTGAATGTATGATGAATGTGTGTAGAGAAGTTTGATCAAACCACCATATGAAACTCGATTAATGAATTATGAATATTTTTATGATCCTTACTTTTGTTGGCATTTCCGGCAAGACGTGGGTGACAAAACCGTTGAGTTGTCCATATGCTAATGCTATTTATAACAGAAATTAATAGAACATGCTATTTGCCTTGTTCATGCTATTCAGGACAATGCATCAACTCTTGCATCTCGGGTCAAGAAGACCGATGCTCGGGAAATTGAGAGCTTTTACAAACAATTCTATGAGCACTATGTTGTGGCACTTAACAAGGGGGAGCAAGCTGACAGGTATCACATTTTTCTGTGGAGAGTTATGTTTGAAGATCTATGTAGTCCAGGCTCTCTGATTTTTCATTTGCCTTTTGGTTTGGCAGAGCTCAGCTTGGAAAAGCTTACCAGACAGCAGGGGTGCTATTTGAAGTGCTTTGTGCAGTTAATAAGACAGAAAAAGTCGAGGAAGTTGCTCCTGAGGTTGGTTTTTTAAGTTGATAATTAACATGTATTTGATTTTAGCAACACCTTCTTGATGATTTATTCATTTGACCGCAAATTGATTCTGTAAATTGAACAGATTATGGCTGCAGCTAATGATGTCCAGGCAAAGAAGGAAATTTATGCTCCATATAACATTCTCCCCCTGGATTCTGCTGGTGCTTCACAATCCATAATGCAGCTGGAAGAGGTGATTTGTTCTTACAGTCTGAGTGCTGACGTGTATTTAAAGACACATTTTTTAACATATGTAGCGAGTCAAAATTTATTAAGACATTTCACTCTTTAATGCCGGCAGGTTAAAGCTTCTGTGGCTGCCTTACGGAATACCAATGGCTTAACTTGGCCATCCTCATTTGAGCAGCAAAAGCAAAAAAATGGGGAGTTGGACCTCCTTGATTGGCTGCGAGCCATGTTTGGGTTTCAGGCATGTTTTGTTGATTGCTATGTCAAAGAATGAGATAGTCAATTCATACATTTACATAACAATTTTCAAACGCTGGATTCTATCTACAGAGGGACAATGTCAGGAACCAAAGGGAGCATTTGATTTTGTTGCTCGCTAATATTCATATAAGGCTAATCCCCAAGCCCGAACCACAAAACATAGTATGTCTTCCCATTGATTTATTCTTGGATACATTGGAATCTGGTATTTGTCTCATGTACCAGGCACATATGTTATAAGATGCATCTCAATAACTATTTGGTTCACTCTGGACCTCTGTTGTCGTAGAAAAACTAAATATCACGTGTTTATTGCTGTAAATCAACTCCATTGAAGTTCATTTCTATTGCTAGCCTTATTTGGTTTCAATGTGTACGAGCTGGATGTAATATTGGTTTGTAACTTCCATTATTTATTTTGTGGATGAATGTAATCAAATTTAGGCTGCATATGTAACCTGTATCGATTTTTTCCTTAGCTTGACAATCGAGCCGTTGATGCTCTCCTCAACAAGCTCTTCAAGAACTACAAGACATGGTGTAAATACTTGGGGAGAAAACACAGTTTAAGGTGAGATGATGGGATTTTGTGGTATACAATCAATTTAACCGATAAAATTAAGAATTGGCCTGATGGTTGATAATTAATATTTTCACTTAATATTCATAGGCTCCCTCAAGGGCAGCAGGAAGTGCAACAGAGGAAGATACTTTACATGGGCCTTTATCTTCTTATCTGGGGTGAAGCAGCTAACTTGCGATTCATGCCAGAGTGTCTATGCTACATTTTTCATAACGTGAGTGGTTTGTTTTCCTTTTTAATGTCTATGAATCAGTGTCATAGAATTAAATAGATGTTTATCAGAGGAATACCACGTCCTTTGAATGAAGGAGTTAAATATACTTGATTTTATAGCAGTGCAGTTTTAATTTATGACGTGTTCAGATGGCATATGAACTGCATGGACTCTTGGCTGGAAATGTTAGCATTGTCACTGGAGAAAACATCAAGCCCTCTTATGGTGGGGACGACGAATCTTTTTTACGAAAAGTTATAACCCCCATTTATCGAGTGATTGAAAAGGTACCATATTGCGCAGCTGAATTATAAATATAGCTTATTGTTTTTGCTTTGGAGGTAATGGTGTTAATTGTCTAATAGGAATCCAAGAAAGCAAAAAATGGGAAAGCCCCCCACTCAGCTTGGTGCAATTATGATGATCTAAACGAGTATTTTTGGTACAAAGTGAAAGAAATATTAATATTTTATGATACAAATCAACTTCTTTTCTCTCTTTGTATGATATGGTAAACTTTTATAGGTCGTCGGATTGCTTTTCTTTGGGTTGGCCTATGCGTGATGATGGTGAATTTTTCAAATCAATACGAGAGATGCCGCAGGTAGAATCAAGCTTATTTGGGTTGTTTACCTCATTGGAATGAGTTTATTCCTTCTTGATTTCTTAGCATTACATTATTTGTATCTCAGGGAAAACGTGCTCCTCAGAGAAAGCCCGGAAAATTGGGAAAATCTTTCTTTGCTGAAACCCGGTCATTTTGGCATATTTTTCGAAGTTTTGATCGTCTCTGGACATTTCTCATTCTTGGTCTGCAGGTATCTCATAAAAAAGGATAAAATTGATGTATCCTGGCTTTCTTCACTACTTTGGGTGTTTTCGCTAAAGTTCGAAATGGTTAAAATGCAGATCATGATTATCATTGCATGGAGTGATCTCTCGGTGTTTGATATCTTCCAGAAAAATGTCGTATATAAAATGTCCAGTATTTTCATCACCGCGGCCTTTCTTCGCTTCCTTCAGAGTTTGTATTTCATATTTTCTAGCGGAGATAGTGATATCCAAATTAAACTTTAAATAATAAATTATTTTTGCATTCATGTTATCAACAAACTCATTTGACATTGGGGTCTAGAAATTTATTTATTATTTGATTAAAAAGTTGATAAAATTGTTTTTAGGTATGTTGGATTTCATTCTGAACTTCCCGGGGTATCTTAGATGGAAGTTTACTCATGTCTCAAGGAATGTTCTGAAGATAATTGTCAGTCTTGCGTGGTCCATAATCCTTCCATTGTGCTATATGCACCAAAACAATTCATTTTCATTTGGAAAAATCAAGGATGTCCTCTCGTTCCTTGATAAAATTAAGGGTGTGCCTCCTTTATACATCATGGTGGTGGCTGTATACCTGCTACCAAATTTATTGGCAGCAATGTTCTTTATTTTCCCAATGTTGCGTCGCTGGATCGAGAACTCTGATTGGCTTATTGTTAGGTTTCTTCTATGGTGGTCACAGGTATATATTCTGCCTCCTCTACTTTTGAGATAGCATAGTTTTTTGTCCATGACTACCTTTAAAAGTGTTCTTGTCAAAACTCAAAATAGCTTGATTTTTCCCTATCTGCTAATCGTCTTGTATAGGAAACTAATATTTGATATTTGACAATCAAGTGAGTACCTATTAGTTTCTGCACTTGGTATTCATTGGATGGAAAATATTACATTTAATTTATTTAGTTATCAAATTTTTTTGATATGTCAATAAGAAGATACCGCAAGAAATGTCGAGAAATGTCAGATGACAAGTAACTCATGATTAAAGTGAGCTCCATTCTATCTATTATAAGCTTAGCTCGGATTTTTGCATGAGAAACTTATCCTCAAAAAGCCTTCCCAGTTCCAATGAGCACATTGTCAGTTAACTAGAACGTTAGCATCTGTACTTCTCTCCTTGTAAATATGATGGAAGAACATCGGGTCTCATTAAATCCGTGATTCTAGTAACTGAACGAAGGAGGTTGTGCTTGCATGTGTGTAGAATTCATATTTTTATGTGCTTGCTGCATCTTGATTATAAAACTTCTTCAGACTCTCTACCGAGTTTCCTAAGTTTACTTTCCTTGTCCTTTTAGTTCCTTCTTCAAATTTATTAAATGATGGCACAATCTTTTGTATTGATATTATAGTTTTATTGTGATTAAATACTCAAGTGAGAAACAACTTCGATCAGATTTATTTTCAATAATCATCAAGCCTAGCATTGAAGTTTTCAGAATTTCATATGAGTTACCATTGCTGGTCTTGCAATTGGGTAATGTTTAGAGTATATGTGGAGTTTGCGGAACTATTCTTATAAAATAGTAGGAAAGAGAGCTGATAGTTAGAGGAAGCGAGATTGATTAAGACAGATATTCGAACTGTTGCTTGAGACAACCATCTTTCTTTCTTTCTTTCTTTCTTTTTTTGAAGAAGAACCATCTTTCTCTCGTGAACCTAACTGTCCTTGATAATATGCATTCTCCCTTGCGTGAACTTTGACCGTATAATTTATATAAAGAGCTTGCTATCATTTTGCAGCCTAGAATCTATGTCGGGAGGGGAATGCATGAAAGTCAACTTACCCTCATCAAGTATGTTGAAACCAAATTTTATATTCCTTCATTCTATTCCATCATTAATATTTACTGAACTTTCTCTATATTATCACCACAATAACAGATACACTTTATTTTGGGTGCTGCTTTTGTGTTCAAAGTTTGCCTTTAGCTATTTTCTAATGGTACTTTCATATCCTCTTCCACTGATTTATAAACTAGTAGATGTTGTGGTGGTTTTTCCATATATTCATTTTGTCATTTGTTCCAGATTAAACCTTTGGTGAAGCCCACCAAAGATATAATGGACATTCACCGAGTTGAATATGCTTGGCACGAGTTTTTCCCAAATGGTATGTGTTCGTTTCCACAAATTCTTTGCCATTTTTTTGTTTGAACATGTGACAACATGTCCTAAAATACAGCCAAGCACAACTATGGAGCTATTGTTGCCCTATGGGTACCTGTCATCATGGTATGGTTTTCTGATTTCTTGTAATATTTCTCATTATTATTTTTTATCCAATTTTTTCTTCTATTATCTTCATTCGATTTTATACTTTTCGTATCAAAATGTTGCGTGATTGTTGTTACTTTCATGCAGGTTTACTTCATGGACCTCCAAATCTGGTATGCTATATACTCCACCTTGTACGGAGGTTTCATTGGTGCCTTTGATCGACTTGGAGAGGTAATTTCCAATAGTGAACTCACTTAGTTCATGGTTGTTTCAGATCTCCATTTTTATTCGGGCATTTCTCTGTCTTTATAATCATATCCAATAAACTTTTTTCAACTTTTTTAATTGATTCTCTTTTATCACCATACCCAAAGTGAAATATGAGCTCATATTGACACAATGTTTTTCAGCTGCAAAATAGGCTGAGGAATAAACTTCTGGAAAAGAAACAATTTTATTATTTGACAATTGTGAGGCACAAGCCATGGTTAATTATATCGTCAAGATTATAAAATACTTTTGTTATTCATTATTTGTGTTGTCTTACAAGATCATTCAGTAACTAATTTATACATATATCTTGATGACTTGAGAGTTCTTGAACACTTATCAAAGTCAAGCTCTTTTCTTTTTCTTTTTGATTGTTGCGGGTGTATCAATTATTTGGTAATGGAAACACTCCCTGGAGACGCTGTTGATTTAATTTAACGATGTTGATAATTTTAGTATTTATTCACACACACTCACTATTTCGGGTCAATAAATTACCACATTGTCTCCACAGATTCGAACTCTCAGCATGCTCAGGTCACGTTTCCAGTCCTTACCAGGTGCATTCAACACTTACTTGGTGCCTTCTGATAAAACTAGGAAAAGAGGGTTCTCTCTCTCTAAGCGCTTTACTGAGGTTTTTTCACCCTTTAGCAATAGATTAAATTTGTTATAGCCCAAGTGGTGAGTTTCATCCCCAATCTTTGACTGATGCATTTCCTGATTTATGTAGGTTACTGCAAGTAGAAGAAGTGAAGCTGCTAAATTTGCTCAGCTGTGGAATGAAATCATATGTAGCTTCCGCGAAGAAGATCTCATAAGTGACAGGTAAATCTCACAGATAAGTTGATTATTTCTTCCTATCATATTTCTATTTCGCTAGTTCAAATTTTCTGTTATAATAGAACTATCTGAATATGTTTTTATTTACTTCCAGGGAGATGGATCTGCTGCTAGTTCCTTATTCCTCAGATCCAAGCCTGAAATTGATTCAATGGCCCCCTTTTTTACTTGCTAGCAAGGTACCCTCCCAATTGAGTTCTATATTTTTCTGAGCTGTCCTTTTACTCCATGCATTTGCAGATTCCAATTGCATTAGATATGGCAGCTCAATTTCGGTCAAAGGATGCTGACCTTTGGAAGCGTATTTGTGCCGATGAGTATATGAAATGTGCTGTCATAGAGTGCTATGAGTCATTTAAACTCATTCTTAATGCCTTGATCGTTGGAGAAACTGAGAAAAGGTTGTATTTAGTTTTATTCATGGAGCTTATAGGCTAAATTCATATTATTTTGTCCTCTCAAATATTCATGTTATGCACGTGAATTGTTTGCCACTAGGAGAATGCTGGATGCCAGTTTTCAGCATGTCTTATTTGCCTTTGTTTCCTATCAATCCCATGCGTGGGTTAAATGAGAATCTTCCGAATGGTTAATAATATATGGTTTTATCGCTCTTCTTGAGGATTTATGTTAAATCCCTTTCTATTTAAATTCTTTCAAAGAGTCTTTCCTTCCCCTTATTCCATGCACGATGTTATTGCTGCTAAAATATGTACCGAGGTATCCAACTTATAATCTTTGTTTTGTATACACGGTTTGATTTCCTATTTAGCATAGCTTTTTTACTTCTGGGATTACCTGACAAATTAGGTGTTCAATGTATTGTTTGATTTTAGATCGTTGTTGACTTCAGAGTTCTAACTTCTATGTCTTTGTAACAGGATAATCGGAGTTATCATAAAAGAAGTCGAAAGTAACATTTCAAAGAGCACATTCCTTGCAAATTTTAGAATGAAACCTTTACCAGATCTCTGTAAAAAGTTTGTGGAACTTGTCAATATATTGGTAAGAAGTTCATGATATAGTAGCAAAAATCACACTTTTCACGAGTAAGTTTTTAAATTCCAACCTTTTGGCATATTTTGCAGAAAGATGGTGATCCATCCAAGAAAGATAGTGTTGTTTTGTTGCTTCAAGATATGTTAGAAGTAGTTACCCGTGACATGATAGTGAATGAGATCCGGTTGGTAGACTTTACGATATTTTGGCATCATGACTTTCTACTTTTAAAGATAGGGAGTTTTGTTGCATCATTATCTCGTGACGCCTTGTGAAATTTATTATCTTTGTCGGATGCAGCGAATTGGCCGAACTTGTTCATAACAGCAAAGATACAGGAAAACAACTTTTTGCCAACATTGTGTTCCCTCCCCCAAATACAGCTCAATGGGAAGAACAGGTACGCATAAATTAAGTTATAGCAACTTCTAGTTCTTATACAGAAATTGAGAACTGTCACATGTGTTTCTTTAATAGATTCGACGTCTCTGTCTTCTCCTAACTGTAAAAGAATCTGCAATGGATGTGCCAACAAACCTTGAAGCACGCCGGAGGATAGCATTTTTCTCAAATTCACTTTTTATGAACATGCCTCGTGCGCCTCGAGTTCGCAAAATGTTGTCATTCAGGTCCAATTTAATATCCTTGGTGTATGCATGCACACATAGTTTGTTCATGACCTATTCATTTTGCTCCTTTTTGGGTGGGTGGGTGGGTATGCATACAATTGTTGATTACTGTTGTTGAGCACCAGTTATAAACTTCTCTGAGTTGCCTTAATTTTTTTTCTGTTATGATTGTCTTTTCTTTTGAAAAACACAATTAATCCGGTGTCAGGGAGAAAGTAAAGGTTTAGCATTGTAAAAAGTAGTGACTATTAGTTAAGAATATCAATGCATGGTTGATCTCAACAATGTCATTATATCATTGTCATCGTCTTAAAGGGAGTTTGGACTTCTATTTGCGAGACAATATTTCGTCAAGAAATATTGGGTATTATATTTTTGCTGTTTAGATTGATGAAGGAACATATTTGAGTCTCTTTATAGTTGTTAGGCATCAATGAATCTTCTGTTGGGTCAATGAAATGTCTTCTGCTTGTTGTTAACCATATCGATTTACATGGCAGTGTTATGACTCCATACTACAGTGAGGAGACTGTCTATTCCAAGAGTGACCTTGATATGGAGAATGAAGATGGTGTGTCGATCATATATTACCTTCAAAAAATTTATCCAGGTTTACAATTTTTCTAGACCTGACTCTGACACAAAATTAACTCTTGGCAATGTTATTCTGATCCTGTGTTCCAGTTTTTTATCATCAATTATTAATCATATTAACATTTCATTTAGATGAATGGAATAATTTCATGGAGCGTATAAATTGCAAAGGATATGAAATTTGGGAAAATGAAGAAAATGTTCTTCAATTACGCCATTGGGCTTCGTTGAGAGGACAAACTCTTTGCCGAACAAGTTAGTTTCCCTCCCTCTCACTGGTCTTCCTTTTTGCTTCAAGTTTAGGTTGACAATAATTATTTTTACGCAGTTAGAGGAATGATGTATTATAGAAGGGCCTTGAAACTTCAGGCATTTCTTGACATGGCAACAGAAGATGGTAAGATGAAGTTCTCATCATATTTGCAAGGGGATCTCACTGTAGAATTATAATTCATAGAAAGCTGAAAATTGTAAAAATTTATTCTTATTATTTGTGGGAGTCTGAGTACTTAAAGTGACTACTTCTAATTTATACTTTCCAAGAAGCAAATAGTGTCAGCAAGATTCAGTTCTTTGTTTTTTTTTCCTTTTTGAATTTTCTTTGATAATAAAGGTCTCCAATTTAATTTTATCTATTGTAGTCAGTCCTATGGTATTGGTATTTCAGGCCAGTTTCTGACTGTTCTTTCCTAAAATCAACAGAGATACTTGAAGGCTATAAAACTATCACAGAACCGTCGGAGGAAGATAAGAAGAGTCAAAGATCAGTGTACACTCAATTAGAGGCTGTTGCTGACATGAAATTTACTTATGTTGCCACCTGCCAGAACTACGGAAACCAGAAGCGAAGTGGAGATCGCCGTGCAACTGATATTTTAAATCTCATGGTTAAGTAAGTGGCAGAAAGGAAAGTTCATTGTTAAAAAATTTCACTATACTAAGATTACGAGCTCAGTTGATTGCAAGCTTGTTCTCTATCCGTGCAGTAATCCATCTCTCCGTGTAGCATATATTGATGAAGTTGAAGAAAGAGAAGGTGGAAAAAACCAAAAGGTTTACTATTCTGTATTGGTAAAAGCTGTTGAGAATCTTGATCAGGTGAGTATTATTTTCAACTCCAAATTTAACCTCGTTGATTTAGTTTGGGCTTTAGATCTGATTCAGTGTAAGTTATTCCCTTCTGAAGGAAATTTATCGTATAAAGTTGCCTGGGTCGGCAAAGGTAGGAGAAGGGAAGCCTGAAAATCAAAATCATGCTATCATTTTCACTCGTGGAGAAGCTCTTCAGACCATTGATATGAACCAGGTAATTTAAAGTCTAAATTGAGTAATTTACCAACAGGTCTTCCCATTCTAAAACTGTTTATTGCCTTCATTTTTAGGACAACTACTTGGAAGAAGCCTTCAAGATGCGCAACTTGCTTGAGGAATTTAATGAGGACCACGGGGTGCGACCGCCAACTATCCTGGGTGTTCGCGAGCATATATTCACAGGAAGGTTGGATATTAAATAAAAGTTCCTATCAATTTTGGTTCTGTTTCAGGTTTTGCTCTCTAAGATCTTTCACACATTTAATTTCAGTGTTTCGTCTCTGGCTTGGTTTATGTCGAATCAAGAAACAAGCTTTGTCACCATTGGTCAGAGAGTTCTTGCAAGACCTTTGAAGTACGTGATCTTTTTGCACTGTTCAGCAAATGTGAAAATATATTTTGGTATATGGTCCTGCAGATAGGCTAAGAAATTATGTACCTGTGTCATTTAAAAGGGGGACATCATTCATCGTCTGCAACTTAGTGGTTTAAATATCTTACGACTGCTGCCGAAAGTTTTTTGAATTCACTGTGTTAATTTATTGGCACATCCTGATATTAACAACTTTCATCATAAAGGAAAGTGTGAGTTCCTTCTGTTATGTGAAAAAAAAATTCATTGCCCCCTTCCCGCTGATGCTTCTGTTTACTTCTGTGACAACACATCAGTTACATCAGATACCTGTTGCTTCCGTAAACATCAATTCTTGCTCTTGTACTTCACTTCAAATACAGCCATGTATCATATTGTTCTGGGGTTCTTCTTGAGGTTGGCTTTACATGATATCCTTTTTTCTAATCGGTTTTATGTAGGGTGAGATTCCATTATGGACATCCAGATGTTTTTGACAGAATTTTTCACCTTACTCGTGGGGGGATCAGTAAGGCTTCCAAGGGCATTAATCTTAGTGAGGATATATTTGCTGGTGAGTTTTAAAACCACAATCATACTTGTGCTTTTCCATACATTCTGACAATTTTCTCTTTGAAGGTTTTAATTCAACTTTAAGACGCGGAAATGTTACTCATCATGAATATATCCAAGTTGGCAAGGGGAGAGATGTTGGCCTAAACCAAATCTCACTTTTTGAAGCCAAGGTTGCTTGTGGTAATGGGGAGCAGACACTCAGCCGTGATCTCTACAGATTGGGTCATCGTTTTGATTTCTTCCGTATGTTGTCATGTTACTATACTACCACTGGGTTTTATGTGAGCTCCATGGTAATAGTTTTCTCTTTCATATCTCATACTCCATAAACTTTTTTGGGAAAGTAACTTACGAAAAGCAAACTCGATTTCTTTAAATCTCTCATTGGGAGTAAACATCTTTTGAATTGTTCTAGAGACTAGAAGGGCTCAACTTGGAACTTTGATTTTCTTTGTTCTCTTTTTATAATGGTTAACAAATGGATTTTATTCTGACAATTCCAAAAGGCGTTTAACTTGTTATGATTCATTGTTTACTAAGATTCTTGGTAGCCTAAATATTAATTTTTTTACACTAAATAATGTTCATCACTAACAGCACAATTGTACTAGCACGGCAGATGATAGTTGAATGTTCAATTGATAAATGCCTTGGGAAAATCTTCCTCTATGACTTCTGATACAGCTAGAAAGAACAGTATATGTGAGTACATGTTAGGTTACTAATTAATTTTGTGTGACATTTTGATGATTGTCATACAATATCGATAGTTGAGAATATGTTCTGTTAAGATTCCTTCTAGCAATAATTTTTAGTGAACTGTAGTGTTTCTTTGTGCCATGCAGCTGGTGGTCCTTACAGTGTATGCATACTTGTATGGCAAGCTATATCTTTCACTGAGTGGACTCGAGAATACCTTAGTAAGATTTGCAAGATCCAAGGGAGATGATGCTCTGAAGGCTGTCATTGCATCACAATCTATTGTGCAACTTGGTATACTGATGACATTGCCAATGCTCATGGAGATTGGACTTGAGAGGGGTTTCAGAACTGCGGCTGGAGACATAATAATCATGCAGCTCCAACTGGCATCTGTTTTCTTTACTTTTTCTCTGGGGACAAAGCTTCATTACTTTGGGAGAACAATATTGCATGGTGGAGCCAAGTACAGAGCCACAGGGCGTGGTTTTGTCGTGAGACATGAGAAGTTTGCTGAGAACTACCGAATGTACTCGCGAAGTCATTTCACTAAAGCTCTGGAACTGTTGATTTTGCTCGTATCTTATCAAGCTTATGGCTCAGCAGCTCCTAACTCAAAATTTTACCTAGTCCTCACCTTCTCGATGTGGTTTCTCGTTGGTTCTTGGTTGTTTGCTCCTTTTCTTTTCAATCCCTCTGGATTCGAATGGCAGAAGATAGTGGATGATTTTGACGATTGGACCAAGTGGATGAGCAACAGAGGTGGTATAGGTGTTCCAGCAAACAAGAGTTGGGAATCCTGGTGGGAAGAGGAACAAGAGCATCTCCAATGCACGGGTCTGTCAGGACGGTTCTGGGAAATCATCCTTACTCTCCGCTTTCTCATATACCAATATGGGATCGTTTATCAGTTGAATGTCACCCAACATAACAGAAGTTTTATGGTGAGCATTTGAAATTGCTTCACATTTGACTGATCACGTTTCTTCATTTACCATTTTCGCCAGGTTGTTCAACTTGTTGAATTACAAATTTCTTTACCAACATGATTGAATATCAAAGTTTTGAATATATGAAAGCTGTAATTATGCCATTATTGTATTTTGTTCAAAAAGAGTGTTTTCTTAAAGAAAATATATGGTTGGGCTTTGATCGTTTTAAAATCACTTATAGAAGCTGAAGTCAAGAAGTCAAAAAAGAAACTTTAAAGGCTTCGGCTTCGCTTTAAAATAAACATTTTTACCATCACATCCGCATAAAGATAATGCATTTATTGTCTTCTAACTTAATGTCACGGTTGCAGGTTTATGGTTTATCTTGGCTAGTCATTGTTGCTGCTATGCTCATCCTAAAGGTCAGTGACGAAACAGACAATCAATCTTTGTAATTCGTCTTTTCTTTCAGCTCGGTACTAACATGACGGGAAACGTTTTCCTTGTTCAGATTGTGTCATTGGGGAGGAAGAAATTCAGCGCCGATTTCCAGCTTATGTTCAGACTACTAAAGCTATTCCTATTCTTTGGTTTAGTTGCCGCACTTGTGATAATGATAAAATTCCTTGAGCTCACGCTAGGAGATATATTTGCCAGTTTCGTAGCGTTTTTGCCAACAGGCTGGGCTCTTCTGCAGTTATCGCAAGCTTGCAGGCCTTTAGTGAAGGGATTAGGAATGTGGGTTTCTGTTAAAGCTCTAGCAAGAGGGTATGAATATCTAATGGGATTAGTAATATTTGCTCCTGTGGCTGTCTTGGCTTGGTTCCCCTTTGTATCCGAATTCCAAACGAGGCTGCTTTTCAACCAGGCCTTCAGCAGGGGGCTACAGATTCAACGTATTCTGGCTGGTGGAAAGAAGCACAAATGATGTAGCCTCAAATGTATCTCCATCAAGTCTAGGCAAAAATTTAAACCATATCATTACTTTAATCTGTAAGTCTGTAACACCATTTTTGAGGTGGATACGACACCTGATGATGCAACATTTGATTGTATCAAGATAAGTGAATATTGAAAATATTGTCACGAGGAGACTCGCCCTCATATTTACTGGGCACATGGTATAGTTTCACAATGTTGTGGGATTTGACACTTGGCTTCTGTCAAATTGTTCGTACTAAAGGAATATTGTTTTGTGTCTCATAGTTCTGAAAGACATACGCATAAATCGCTTGAGATAAATATCTAACTGAAGGTTATACCAATAAACAATTTGCATATGAGAGTCGGCCAAATTGAAGCAAAAAAGCTTTTCTCGAGGCAAGGAGATGCATATTCATTTATATCAGTACTCGTCTCCTAGAAGATTATAAGCATCTATGCTCGTGTCTATATAATGGTTTGTTTGTGGACGAAACTTTTAAACGTCAAACAAGAATGATGATCTATTTATAGTAGCAGCTGGGGTATACATACAATTTCGTAACAAAAAAGATTATTTTTAAAATATTTAAAAATCTAAAGTAAATGCGAACAGAACCTTCTTCAGAAGAATTTTGAAGTTGAAAGAAAGAAGATGAAGAGAAGGGGTCTCGGATTTGCTTTTGCCCTTTACTTTAATCAACAAAGTAAATTTGAAACCAAGCAGACAACTAGATCAAGATAATCAGATCGTTTATTATAAAGTAGAAAAAGAATCCTACCACGTTCCAATCATGATCCAAATTTTCAACACAATGAATCTGGAGTTGGCAAATGACTCTAATAATGTTGAGAATTACCAAGTTATACTTGCTACTCACCCCATGATAAAACAAACATAACAGTACAACAGATAAATCCGAGGATTCTCAGCCCACGACCAGCTCCTCCGAAAATCTGTCGAACAAACTAATCATGTGTCGACTTGAAATTGGTATATAAAGAACGGCACAAAGAGAACCAACGACAAGAGGTGACTGCAATCGACAGCGAGCAAGTTGGATGGACTCCACCATTACACCAAAAGGACACATGAAATATTTTCTTCTGCAATCCTGGCATCGATCCGGCACAATAAACGTAAGAGCAGATTGGTGGTAGGAAAATACCACGAAAAAGTATAGCAGAAGTACTCACCGAATAAAAAGGAGAGCCAGCCTCACCAGAAATGAGTCTACAGATTCACTTCAAACAAGAGGAAAGCAAATTCGATTTTCCTTTTTTTTTTTTGCATGCTTTTTCCATTTCTTGATGATCACGAAATGAGATTAATACAACGACTAAGCCACAGAGGTTAAGAAAAATGGTCATCCCATGCATTTTGCGAACAGAATCCCATTTTTAGCAAAGTCATTCTTTGTTCTGGAAAATATTTGCAAGATGGAGTTTAGATGCAGTTTATTCCTTCCGCATCGTCCAAGCTCCAACCGTTTAAAAAAACACAGAAGATTTCCAAACTTCCGAGGGTCAACACCATGATTAGGTGCCATCACTTACACCACGTCCCGAATCTTAAGTGAAATCTCCCACGTCCTCTGGTTGCCCATTGGTGGAGTTGAAACCTATGGAAGTATACCCTCCATAAAACTGTTCATGTACCTGCAATTCCAAGTTTTAACAATAACTGATACAGAAAAACATGAGAAGATAAATTAAAAAAACATATATCATACTTGAAATTTAGAGAAAAACAAATCACAGGGCTCACCATTTGATGTCCATCTGAACTTAAATATTCCACACTAGCTCCTTCTGGTAGCACAGGAAGATGACTTGCACAAGAATCATAATGAGCCATAACCGCAAAAGTGCCTTCAGGCATATTTTCATGGTTGAAAGATCCAAATATGTCCGGACAAATCAACAGTTCAGACACATTAGGATCAGCAACGCGATTCAATGGGACCATAAAATCATCAAGTTCTATATAGGATAAATCATCTGGCGGTGGCATGCTATTCAGAGGAAAGCTATCCATTCCGACCAATGAATCGAAATTGCCTTCATTGATTATAGGCCAACAATCCAAGTCACCAGGACTGTTATATATCGCATTCCCATCAGAGTTCGGTAAAGCTATATCACTTGCATTGCCAATAAGATCATCCTGCCAAGCACAAATCAAGAAAGAACGTGCTCGAGTTAAAACATGGCAAAGAAAATGATGAAAGACAGTAACACAACTTAGATGTTTGCATCAACCAATCCCAAAAACCTAGTTAGACTAATTAAAAAATAAATAATAGATAACAATACATAAATCAAGTGGATTGCAAAAATAATATGCATCTATACACGTAATCTCTCGAATATTGTCAGTTCCGGGACAATGGGACATAGACCAAAAAATAAAATGCGAGCAAAAATTCAAGGCAAGGTTGTCTCATCTTAACATGCTCTCAATTAAGTGGTGGTGTGACACAGATGATTAGACAAAAAAAACATAAATCTGTGATAAAGAGGAATAAGCAAGCATCATATTTTCAATACAGGGAGAGTGCCTGATGCAACAAATAGATATGGAGAACATTACGATTAGACACAGGAAAACAGTGGAGAGCCCTTACATTGGTAATTGTTAAAAATTGGCAAGCTTATAAATGATGGCTTACTGGAACCGGTTGATAAAAGAATCACACTGCCGCATTAAAAGTGATAGACCTCTGAATAATTTTAGCAATCATATATCATTAAATGAATAACCAAATCATATGAAAAATCTCGTTTTCTTCACCGGCATTTCACTATCATTGATATACAAGACTAGAACAATTTTGAACAGCAGAAAACAATCGCTCAATGCCTGAGGCACTTCAGACTCTTAAGCAAGTTGGGATGTTGGTTGTAAGCAGAGGAATAGGATAAAAATAAAATAAAAGTGGTTAATAATATCGATATGGTTTCAACATTGGGCTTGTTTCATGATTTCATCCACATTAAAGGTATACTCAGCATAGATAAACAGAATTCACTATTGAGGACACCTACCATGTGACTTCCATCCTCATTGAAAGTCAATGAATGCTCATCAGTAAATGGTGCCAACAATGGAACAACTTCATCCATGGAGTCATTAATAGGCACATCGTTATTTGATGGGCCAGATGAGAACGATGGACCAGCTTCGGTGGAAGGCAACCCAGGTGTACTTCCAAGATCAAGCAAGCCAGTTATGGCAGACCTACTCTGCACATCAGGTAAAACTGATGCAGTACTCAAGGCAATGACAGATGGAAAGGTTATCCCATGATTTTGAGCATAGTCAAGATCATCATCAGCCCAATCATCCTCGTCAAATGGTGCTCCATACTGGGCACCATTTTTAGGCCCTAGACCACTCTTCTTAAAGACTTTACATAAGACATACAGATCCTGCCAAAACAATCAAGAAAATAAATACAAGATAGAACATCCGCAGTCATTCAAAAAATTGTGTTAAATGTATCAAGTACCAACACTGTCTTAAAGACTCTTTATCAACCAAAGCATACCTAATGAACAAGTTTGAATAGTGTACTATCTATATGAGTTCACATCATATGAACAATTAAGCCAAGATCATGTGTCCATCGTATAATCAAAGGTATAGAAATCTAGAGGTAACTTGAATGATCTTAAATGAATTTAACCTACTATTTCAAAGGCTCAGATATCACATGAAAGTTCAAAAACATAATCCAAATGTGGAAAAATGTATCCGTGAATATACCTGAACCCCTGCAGCAGCCAACTGCTCATTTAGAATTCTATATTCGTGTATGACCCAGTCTGTTCTCTCCCCATGAGGTGCGTGTCCCCTGTGGAAAACCAGGGTTTTCACCATTCCGACGGTTCTGCTATCATGATGGACAGGCCTGTCTCTTCCTGTGGTTTTCCAGTATCCAGTTTCAGTGGCACGTTTCACTCGAACTCCACTTGAATACTTCTTTTCTCTTGGGCAAAAGAAGAACCACTCCAAATCCTTAGTTTTCAAGCAAGATTTATCTAAAATTAAACAAAGAATACTTAATACCCTTGTAATAAGTAAGGAGACAACGATCCAAAAGAGAGAACAAAACTCGAAGATTCCACTCAAGATAAGGCCCAGTGGTTCTAACACATCAGTTAGCCTATAGTTAATAAATAGCTAGCAAATGCAGCAGATAAATAAATTAAAAAAACCGTGCATAATACGGAAATACCAACCAGGGAGATCCCATGGAGAGAATTTGTAGATGTTGACCTCTGTAATAGCTTCAACATGAAGCCTCTTTCCCATTACCTTTCTCTTCAGAAAATACAAAACCAGCTCCACATCAGTAGGATGAAATCGAAATCCCGGAAGGAGGGACGTCCTCCCCATCAAAAAATGACAACAGAACGCCCCAAGTTCAAGTATTGAAAGACCCCCCAACAATGTTTGTGAACAATGTTACCTCAGCCGACCAAACCCTACTCCCAAAAGCAACAGCCAGCAGATATAAAAAAATAAAGAAGAAAATTTATGACAGCACGTTTATACACCACCTCCCACTCAATGCTACAAGCAAATGTTGTCAAGTCCAATGCCGAAACAAAGCTTTTCGAGAGCACCAAAGCCTCCCCAGGTTCATCAAACAGAAAGTACACCAAACAAGCCAATGATACTTCTTGCTAGAACCAAAAGACATTTGGTGGCAACAGAACCTAGCATGTTCACCACATAAAGTTATGTATCAAGACAATTCCTGACCGCAAAGTACAGTCTTTACAGAGAAACACAACACACGACAACAAAATGAAAGTAATAATCCGCCCGAGATCCCAAAGAATCTTTCTTAGTCCTTTCCGCAGACAAGTTCGAATTTCGAAAGTTTCAGACAGAATAGCAATCTGTAACACTTCAACATCAATAGAACATATAAAACCAGATAAAAAGGTTTGAAGCAGACCACAACGGATTGAACAATCCAATACAATCATAACCTTGAATCAAAAGCCCATAGGACTCGATTTTCTTATATTTTTAGCAATATTGAACACAAAACTACTCAAGAAATCGAAAATGAAAAATCAACCCTATAATCCAGAACAAACAAAAAACCAATCTAAACCCTACAATCAATCCACGGAATCAGAACCTATGACAGAAGAAGAAAATTAATCATTTTTCATATATCAAACAGCACCAAACACTAGACCACTAAAGAAACCGGGAAAAGAAACCAACCCATGAATCAAAAGCAAGAAACAAAAAAATCCCAGTTCATCCGACAACCGATCCAAGAAAAAACCACCCACAAATCCAATTCATCACACCCAAAAAGGCAAACACACTCACCTTAAAAAGAAAGCACCGACCTGGAGGAGGAGGAGAGCGACTTAAAGAGAGAGAAAGATGAATTGTAGAGAGTGAAATGGAGGCGGAAATCTTGAAGGGAGTAGGAGTTTTATAGAAAAATGCAATTTGTGGGAGAGTGCAAAGAGAGGAATAGGGTGAGTGAAGCTTGTTTGGGAAGACACGCTTCCTATTGGTTAAAAATTGACGCGTTTTCATTTCATTTACATTCAAAAAAATTCCATGTTCTCATATCATATCAAACAAAAAATGTGGCGAAACCAAAAAGCCAAAATCCAAGCATCAATAGCCCATTATGCTATAATATTTTTGGCAGTTTGTGGTCCAAACTCATGGCTGAACGGGGGAAAGCTATGATAATAGTCGGAAGAAGGAGAAACTGCTTGGAAGAATATGAACAAAAACAGATATAAACATCAATAAAATATCGATCAACAACTCAGAATACAAAAACTATGAATAGGTCTCTTGTGAGACGGTATCACGAATCTTTATATGTGAGACGGATCAACCCTACCGATATTCACAATAAAAAGTAATAACATAAAAAGTAATATTTTTTCATGGATGACCCTAATAAGAGATATGTCTCACAAAATACGACCCGTGAGACCGTCTCACACAAGTTTTTACCAAAACTATTTGCATATTTAATTTAAGTTTATCAATTTCATCGCTCAAATTATACTTTTTTCTAGTTTTTTCATTTTAGTTTTACAAATTTTGTAAAAATGTTTTTTCAAGTTTTAAAAATCATAATTAATTTAGTTGCTATTTATGAATTTCCTCTGTAATTTTTCGATTTACAAATTTAATTTCATGGTGTTATGGCTAATCAAATGAGTTAGAACGATTTGGAACTCACGTCGTTTGTTTTCAGAAGTCGGATTTTTCACAACTTTGGTACGATTTCACATGCTCAGTGAGACACTATTATGATCATCATTATGGCAGGGGAAATGCACTTGACAGAATGGAGGATGTAAAGTATCATAGGAGATACATGGCCAAAAGGTCGGCGAACTAATACTTTCGAGGAACATCGTCTTTTAGGTTGAGAAAGAAAATAAAGATGAATGATCATTGGTCTCTTGAAACGACATGGAAAAGATCACTTACAGATGCTCAAAGAAATCAGACAAGAATGCATCAATTTGTCATTCTCCCAAGATCGGTAGCTACCAATATGTGGCAGCATGTGAACATCCAAATTTCTCGAAACCTCATAATTGAAAAGAAAATAGAAGATTATTGAGAGAGAGATGATGAAACTATGAAAAAAGTTTATGAATCACATAATGGTAAAAAAATGTGAGAAAAGCCATTGAATATACAATTGAGGACGATGAAAACTTGATATTAAAAAAGAAAAATTTATTATTATTATAATAATAATAATAATAATAATAATAACAATATGTTGAGTTGATGATATACTAAAAAATATCTAGCAACATATTAAATAAGAATGCCAGTTTGAATAGTTTTTGTTAATAATTCATTTGGCGATAATGAATGATTTATTCTCAAATACTTACGTTGCTGGTAATATTTTGTTAACCATACAACTAACAACTCATCAGCAAAAAAAAAAAAAGATTTCTCAAAATTGAAGTTAATCAAAAAAAAAATTTGATCAATAATAACAAAGGTTAAACTAAATGAACTAGCTACGATGTCGATTAACAAATAAATAGTCTGAAATCTAAACTATACATATTTGATAAATAGTTTTCACTCAAAAAAAAATTAGACGAATATTATTTATGTAATTATTTCAAATATTTGTTGACTTTTTATTAATGTAATATGTTGTTTCTGGTCATGTGATGTATTTATGTATTTTTCTTTGTATTTGTTATTTACGAATTTTTACAATTAATTTTTGCAATAAGATGACTCATTTTTCATTTTTCATCTCAGGTCTCATCGAACACAAGTACGGCTCTGCCTATGAGACTTCGTCTTATGGGTCAATTTTGTGAAATAAATCTCCGAACTCGTCCGACTGATGAATAATTTTAATTAATTATTCAAAACCATTATATATACTTAATTTTAATCACTAATTATACAGACAAAAAAAACTCCTATGAGATACTATCTCACATATCAATTTTATCAGACGAGTCTCCGACTTGACCCGACTCATGAAAAAATATTATTTTTAGAGTTATTTGCAACAAAACCTCTGTAAAATATCGAAAATATATACTTCACCCCCATGAAAATTAAATACACATCTCAACTCTCGAATTTTTATAAAATTGCACGATTTACCCGTGCTAACACGATTTTTTGAATATGCGTTCATGTTACGACCAAAAACCAAATTTTAAACAATATTACATCGAAAGTACAAAAATATCATTTTTTTAATCAAATATATTTTCCAGATCCACAAAATATATTAATCGGAATACAAATTTCCCATATCCACATAGCAGGTTGAGAAAGCAACCAAAGAATCTTTGAGCAAAAAACCATGAAATGTTGCTCGAAGATTCCATGGTTTCTTGTAGGGGAAACCTCAACTCAATGTTAGACTTCACGTTGGATTTTTAGCCACAACATCGACGCGTGTTCAAAAAACCACGTTAATAAAGGTAAATCATTTAAATTTTGTAAAAGTTAAGGATTGTTACACATATTTAATTTTCATGAGATTGAAGTATGAATTTTTTATATTTAACATGGGATTTTGGTGCAAATAACTCTTACATTTTATTTCAAAAATATTACTTTTTAATTATAGATATGAATCGGGTGCATATGTCTCACGTAGTAAACAAATGAACAATCATATCACTGATACTTGTAATGTTTTTTTTTTAGTTTTCAATTTTTGTCTGAGAAATTTGTGATTTTTTTTTAAAATAATGATGCATTTATACTAAAAAAAAGTTGTAATTTATATGAAATACATCGTTTAATGCGATCGGTAGGACTTAAAGTCTTTGTCTCGTTCGGGTTTTTTTCCATCCTATATATTTGTCTCATGTCATTACGTGGTTCTGGACAGAGATCGCGATACGTTTATCTTGAGTTCTGTAATAATTGGATTAAAAATTAATTATCAACTCATGCATTGCCCTTGGATGGCTCGATCAGGCGCATTGGCTGGCACTGGTTCCTCTGTGTATGGATCCCTTCTAACAGTATACTGTAAAGAAAATCGAATCGGTGAAGTAGCATCTCGTAAGGCTGGTGTGCAGCTAGATGCCAGTTCTTATGAAGCAATGAAAGGAATACGGAAGAAGCCCTTCATCCGTTCAAGGAAATGAAGAGTCTAAAATACCCAGAGGCAACATTTGATGAGTTAGTCAAAGGTTCTACGGAGAAAAGAGAAACTGCTTTAATGGGAAAGCTATTACAGGAAACAAAAGGAAGGGTAGATGGTGGAATCTGGAGTTCACGAATGGAATAATTTGATTCACTTTTTTCTGCAAGAAACAGCCAATGCAAGACGCCGAGAAGGCTCTGAAGAAGATGATGAGTTTTGGACATGCCCCCAATGCACAGACTTTCCATTCCCTAGTAACTGGGTATTCTGCTATAGGTGGGAAATATATTGAGGTAACCAACTTATGGGGTGAGATGAAAGGTTTTGCATTTTCCAGTGGAATGAGATTTGATCAGAAACTCTTGGATGCTGTACTTTACACAGTTGTGAGAGGTGGATTCTTTGTTCGAGCAAATGAAGCAGCGGAAATTATGGACAAAGGAAATATGGTTGTACACAAATACAAATAGCGCACTCTTTTCTTGAAGTACCATAAAGGCAAAACACCACAATTCCAGATTAAATCTCAGTTGAAGAAGAGAGATGCAACATTGTCATTTAAAAAATGGGTGGGTTTACGTTGCTTGTCACTTCTGGTCACTTTATTCTGTTATCCACTATCCATATCAGCACTAGCTAACATCTCTTTGTCTCATTTCATGTAAGAGAGCCCCTCCTACTTTTGAAGAGTACCGACTTGACTTGTGTGTAAAAACATGCTCAGAAGTTTTGGAACAACTTAATTTATCAAAGGCTCTTGAAATGCAGTTAGATATAGGTGAAACATTATTGACAGTTGTGGACGTATAAAATCTAGATTGATCAAGGAATTAATTTGGTCTTTCAGCTATACAATCTTGATTGCTCCAGGAATTTAGTCTCCACCATTATAGGATTCTATTTCGTTTATGTGATCCATTAAAAGCTGGAATGTGGTATTTCAAGGTTCTATCACCATTAGTCCTGAGTTGAAGAGGGTTCTAGCAATGTTTTTGGGAATAAGCAAATCAATGTCTGTGAAGATCACTGATCGTATCATCAACGAGAATCACGAAATCTTTGCTGGATCCTGCCATTCTAATGATCTGAGCTGCAACTATGGCCCCACAAACATAGATATGATCTGAATGCAAGATGGTGGCATATGCCTCTCGTTGCCTTTTCCCAGATTAATCTTGTTCTGTTTTCATAAGGTTGCATTAGCAGCTTCTCAATTACTAGTTATGAACCACATAAATTTAAATTTCATTTAAGATTGACATCATTCTATACTTCTTGCTTACCGAGAATTAAGAAAGCTTGGTTTGAGTTTACCTATGTCTCCAGGAGGTACTGCAATTTCACATGATCCTATTGGAAGCCGAATCTTTTCTCTCAGTGCATTCAGCTTTGGTGTGTATAACCATGAATTTCCTTCATGTGCGACAAAATCTTTGCATATAAACAGTTTTGGCACTGGACAGCTGGTCGTCAAAAAAAAAAAAAAAAAAAAAAAAAAAAAAANACAGGGAGAAGGGCAATTGGGAACATCCAATCCTTGTTCTTCATCAATCCATTCAGGGTACAAGGATTCCCATGTAACATTTTTCTCAAACAAACATTCGTTTTCTGGTATCCATAAACTTTAGAAACAATGGACCAATAATTTGTACTCAGTAAGTCAAGAACGAGAGAACAAAATAGAATATATTTTCCTGAGATACAAGTCTAAATGTACTTTGCTTGAATTGACAGAAAAATTCCCAGAACAGGGACGGGATCAAAACACAGAAGATGATCAACTTTGTAGCATTATTCTTCTTCAATGTTTTTCAGTGCCTTGAGATGAAAAAAGGATATCACAAGATTGTTTGTCAAATGTCAACTTATAAGCGCAGAATTATTTCGAAGAAACGTGCAATAAACAGCTTTGGTAAGCATTAAAAATATCCGGATTTATGTGCATGTCTTGGTACTGAAACATTTGATATTCTACCTTGAGAGTTAAGATGCAGGAAGTGCGATCAAAATTTCGATTAAAAAGAAATAATCGATTAAACCAATTTAATTCATATGTTTAGAAATATTGGATTAATTGGTTGAGTGACCATTATTTTTAGAAAAATGGATTGAAGTGAAATGACTGTACTTTTAAGAGTTGGTATTTTTTTTTAAAAAAAAGTTATAATGTTTTCTTATATTGGTCTGTTATAACATCAAATATTTATTTGATATTTTGAATATAATTATTCATTTTCATGATCAATTTTTTAGACAAATTGTATCATCCAATAAATTTGTCACTAAATTTTTTTTAAAACAATATTGTCATGATATTTTGAATATATTTATTCAATATAGATGTGAACCATTGGATGCATCCTGAAGCTAACTCTTAAGAGTAGCATTTCATCAACCGCCTTGAACTTTGCCATATATGCATGGATTATTAATTTGATTCTGATATATTCTTGCTCAAAATGCGAAGTATAGAAGACTGGAAAAATGTCCGCTGATGCTAATTTTCTCAATGGTTATTATATCAGTATTTGTACAACAAACCAAGAACTATTTTAATCTGCTTGTTAACTTTAACAGGGTAAGTGTCGTTTCTGCAAATGATGCAACTTACAATCGAAAGACTTTGCGATATGTTGAACCAATGAATTGAACCACATAAAATAGTTTGTTGCTGACCTAAACTAAGCCTAACAGATTACTTTGGCCTTGAATGCAAGCCAAGATTCTTAAAATTCTTGCTGAAATAGAAACCAAACTCAGGCCGTCAGGCGTCTATTCCAACAACTTTCCACCATGGAAAACAGACGTGTGCATTTGAAGCTTGAATGCAGGTTAAGCAGCCACTTCTGCTATGTTACAACTCCATCGAGCGAACAATTTACGTAACCTGACATTCTAATTTTGAACAGGCAATCCATAATTATGAAACGTTCTGATTGTCCCATCCCAACCAGCAGTCACGAACACGAGGCCCCATGTTGCTGATACAATCCTGGAGTTGTTCTTGTGCAGCAATTTTTGATGAAGATGATCACCACATTCTTTACATGGATGACAATCATTTTCTGAAGATAGTGAATCCCATAAAGGAAGTTTCTCTTCCGGCCATGTTACAGAACCCCTAGATGAACTGTCCATTGAAAACCAGTTCGCTAGGGAGTAGCGTTCCAAATCCCAGTACCTTGGTGAGGCCTCTAGACAGTTGTGCAACGGAAACATATTGCAGTCCGTATCTAAATCTTTCCAAGGTATGGCTACTGACACACCCTCAATAAACAAATGCTCGCAAGAACGTATAGATTTGGTGTGTTTTAATTTTTGGATGGATGGATCATCGTAGTTCCACAGGTAAACACGAGAATTGTCCCCGACTGATACAATGTGCCTTCCGTTTGAAGTAAACGAAGCCGACATTTGACAACCTGATTTTGCCAGACCTGTTGTTTGTGGAAAACAGGTTCAGAAAGGTAAGGTTAAATCTTGACTGGTATTGTTATAAGAACTAGAATCAATTCATTTGTGCACCTCTGTATTTGCGGACAACCTCTAGCCCATCAAGTACTCGGATTTTCGAATCCTCAGAAGTTATCATCACCCTTCGAGTATTGTCCTTGAGAAACTGGAAGAGAAAAAAATCTGTTTAGACTTCATCGACGTTTGACAAGAATAAAATGCTACAATTTCAGTGGTTTGGGAACGTGACATACCTGAATACCAGTAATTTTGTTGCCAGATGACTTCTTTCCCCGAAATTTTATCATTGCTTTTAACAGTAGTTCGCCTTCTGTAAAACAAAAAAATCGGGTTTAAAATCTTCTCGTTACAGCATATGCTAACATTATACAAAAATCTATTAGCAGGGAAGAAATGTGCACCTGATCTTTCAAAGAAACGGCAAGTGCCGGAAACAGAACCAACGACAAAACCCTGGGATTATTTGAAAGGAAAGATATTAGGAAACTTCATATTTGGTTGAATAATTTCAACTCAATAAAATTATCATTGTAAATCATACTTTTCCATTTGGCTGGTAGCATACTGCTGTAACTAAATCTCGAATGTTCGCCCAGTCCTCTACTCTCTTCTTGTGGACTCCCCAAATTCGAACTTTACCATCAATGGAGCCACTGATGAAGTAGTTCTCGTCCACAGGATTGAATTGAACACACGTAACTGAACACGCCAGCAAACCAAGATAAGTTTAGTTTTTTTTTTATTTTGCGAAGAACACAAAACATTTCAAAATGCCAAAGAAATCAACGGTAAGTTTTCTGATGCTAACCATAGTTGCAGTGATGGAAAACACCAAGGCATTTGTCCGATCCTACTTGCCATAAACGCACGGTTTTGTCTGTGGATGCTGATAGAAGATGCTACAACAAAAAATCCACTTCAGAATTCAGGCATATATAAACGGTTAGATGGGATAACTATAGCTTAAATTTAGGTAAATCGACTAACATTAGAAGAGGACCATGCAAGATCCAAAATTTCGCCAGAATGTCCCTTCAACTTGTGCAATGGCTCTTCCTCGATATGGAATATCTTTTCAGGGATGACAGGAGTGTGGCACAATATGTTTTTTTTATGACCGGACTTATCTACCGATCCTTGGCGGCCAAAATCGCATTTCACAGTCTTGCAAGAGGAATCCACCGTGTTCACACGCCATATGCAGATGACCCCATCTTCACCACCACTTGCAAGAAATTGACCATCGGAACTAAACTTCATAGTCCAAATAAGGCCATTATGAGCTTTGATCTGTTGTCCAGTATAGACTGCGGAACATTCCATACACTTCTTCCTATTCTGTTCTATCCTCACTCGAGCCATTTTCCCCATGTTGGAAGTCGGGATATGGGATCTTTGCCTTTTCATCTTCTCCACCAAGTGTTTCCACCATCGAACCACGTTCTTGTTTTTCTTGTCCGAGTCGAGGCTTTCACCTGCAGAGACCCGACCATTTTCAAGACTTTCTTCAATCTCTGGCTCCCGATTGATGCATATTTCATCCAGCCAATCCTGATCCGAATAATCAACCGAACTCCGTGCTTCGCTACTAGATTGCCGTCTTTCGCATAGAAAAGTTTCATCCACGCTGGCACTAGATGATGCACTAGATTCCGCAGCCCTTTCTATATCCATTCTTTCAAACTCACCATAAGTTGGATCCTCAAAGAATTTGCTCAAAAAATTTTCCCTCCTTTCCTTGACACTAAGTGGCTTGCTCAACCACATATCATACTCCATACGGCTACAAACCGAATCTTCTTTCACAATGAAAAACTCGTCGCACGTCAATCGATCTTTGCTGTCAAAGAAAACCTCTTCTCCTTCAACGACACTCGGCATTTCTTGAAATGCACTTTGCATCAGAATTCCACATCAAAACAGTAGATATTCATATCAGTACCTGTTTCAGATTCCAACAGAAAAAATCTACACAATTAAGCTTTTTATATTACCGAAAAATTAACAAAGTTTTGCCCCCTAAACGATATGAAACAAGGGAATAAATCAAGATAATTTGCGATCCCAGAACACAAGAAAATTATAAAATAATGCCAGTAATTCCAATTGTAAATCCAGGAACCCAGAGTCCTCAAGTGGTTGAAACTTGAAATTATTATAATGTACCTTAAAATACCTTCAAAAGCAAACAGCAAATCCCAACTATATCACAAAACCTCCTTCCCTTGAAACCGAAGCAAAGGTAAAAAAACCGATCTTTTGGTTTAAATAAGGATCAATCTCGACGATAAACCACCAACCAAATATTGATCTTCATTAATGGGTCACGAGATCTGCGAATTTCAGAGATGGGTTCTCGGGAATTTCGGCGGTGCACGAGCGGCGCAGCGCAGAATAGCAACAGGCGATTACAGATGCCTATACAGAGTGTATGTGTACAGATAGATATAGATACACATATATCTGTATGTATGTATAGGCTTGTGTCTTCTGCAATTTGCTGCTCTTTTTTTGCAAAAGCTCGTTCCCTTTTTGTACCCTCAGAAGGCAACACCTCCAAACAACACCATCCAAAGTCAATTTCCACACAAAGTCCAAGACTTCACACCACTTCAGCAACAAGCTGATAAAAATAAACACTGCAGTACAGAAGAAATGAGGGGAAAAAAAACTCACTTTTCACAAGATTTGCGATAATTTATTTATCTAAAATAGAAGCAACCCAATATTTTTTTCTTTTTAAACAAGAACGGGGTTTGACTTTTGGACAAGAATAGAGAGCCGTATATATTGCATGCAGCATCATATTTGCGCAAAGATCACCTTTTTAAAGCAATGGGATTTGATATTCTCTGCGTAATTATTGGTAATTTAAAGATTATCATACAATAATAATAATGGGAAATATATGGAGTAGTATTTTAGAGGAGGCATGGGCGTGGATGGATTCAACACGGGGAGCGGTGAAGTAGTTGTGTCTGTATTCATCCCAACAACCATTGTCTCTAAACTGATATTTATAAGATAATATAATTTTTTTTAATATGAGTCGATTCTTTCATATTTATAATAAAAAATAATATTTTTTTACATAAAAAATAATCATTTTTTATTGGTGATTTAAATAAAATATATGTTTCACGAAATTGATCTTTATGATAAATACGAAGAGTTTTTGTGAAAAATAAAAGAGATTTGATTGAATTTAAATGAATTTTTGTAATTTATAATACAAAATGTAAGCATGAGTGTATACACTCAACATTTTTCTTATTTAGTGTGTTTATAATAATATTTACATTTAAAAATCAAATTTTTTCCGTAAAATAATAAAGAAATTTCCTTATCGTAATACGAGGAATAATAGGGATAAGAAATCTTGTTATATTAGACATGTTGGATCATCTCAAATCTAATTTTAAATTAAGATAATTATTTTAGTATGTGAATCTTGTATGCCAAAAACTTTTGTGAGACGGTCTCACGGATCGTATTTTGTGAGACGTATCTCTTATTTGGGTCATCCATGAAAAAGTATTACTTTTGTCTTTTTATGCTAAGAGTATTACTTTTTATTGTGAATATCGGTAGGGTTAACTCGTCTCACAGATAAAGATTCGTGAGACCGTCTCACAAGAGACCTAATCATTTTGTGTTGGTTATAATGTCATTTAAGTAAAAAAAAATAAATTAAATTAAAACTTAAAAATTCATAATTAAATTATAGATCATGCCCTAATTTATATTTTACAAATAATCGTGTAATTATAATTCTTAAACTAATTATGAGTCCAATTTTAATAATTAAAATTTAAATTTACCTAAATCTTTATTGACGGGTTTATTTAATTTGATGCTTAATATTATTACCCATTATTATTGGCGTGTAATATGCAGATCAAGGAGACATGAATGCACACATGTGGAAATCCCATTGCAAGTAAATAATTTAATTGTGGATTTATATATTTTTTTTGTTGCTATTTTCACGCATTTACTTGATTTCTTTGATCTCTAACAAATCGCAATAAATAAATTATATCGAGTAACTATTTTAGTATGATGATTTGTTTCACAAAATAATCATTTAACCTTAAATTCTGTTTTTTAAAAAATAAAAATTATAAAAGGCCTTAAAGTTTTTTAAAATCACAAAATTTATTCTACCAAAAATTTCATTAAAAATCATCTTTGAAGTATTTAATTTTAATATAATATTGTGTCAAGTAACTTTTTGTTTTTTTTTTCTTTAAGATAAAAAATTTGTTATTGTGTTATTAATTTTTTGAGAACATAAAAAATTTATGGCAAAAACTTTTGTGAGACGGTCTCACGGGTCGTATTTCATGAGACAGATCTCTTATTTGGGTCATCCATGAAAAAATATTACTTTTTATGCTAAGAGTATTATTTTTTATTATGAATATCGATAGGATTAACCCATCTTACAATAAAGATTCGTGATATCATCTCAACCTACTCAAAATTTATCATGAATGAGTGACAAATGTATTAATATATAATAAATAATTTACATGCAATGCATATATACCTATCAATGGTAATAATGATAGGATAGTACAACAGCTTGATATGACAATGGGAGAGTGGGAATTTAATTTTACCACTTAGGATCATATATAGCTTTCACATACCCCATCCCTTTATTACTTTTTTTTCTTTTGCAGAAATTTAAACACTACACAGAGATTGATGTACAATTATATTTTATGCACACATTTATGTCAATGCTTTTTAAATAAATTAAACCATTAAATAATAATAATCAATGACTAAATCTCATTTCATACGATCTCACATATTTATATTCAAAAATCAATTTTGTGAAACATATATCTTATTTAGATCTCTCATTAAAAATTATTAATTTTAATACTAAAAATATTATTTATTATGATAAATATGAGCATGGTTGATACGTATAACATATAAAGATTCGTGAGATTGTATGACAAAAAAAACATATTATTCATGACGAGATTTTGCGATGTTGGTACTTTGATTATGATTAGAATGAAAAGTTTGTGATGTAAACATTATCTTATCAAGAGAATATATATAGTTGAAAATTGTACATTTAAATGTCACAGTTGAAGCCCCACATATATTCAAATTGATTGCATGTCTCCAAAAGTTCAATAAATTCTTGCTTAGTGTGATATATCTTCATCTTATAGAGAGGATAAGGCTTGTGTTTCTTTGTGGGTGGACAACATCATGTTTTCCAAATTATTTCACACTTCGAAACGAGAAAAAACTAACTATTATTTATAAATTAAAACTCGTTTATTATTGAGTTGATTTATTATAAGACGATCTCAGATATCTATTTTCGTTATATTAATCGATCTGATCAATGTTTAGATAAAATAATAATAATTTTGGTATTAAAATTAGAGTGGGTCTCATGTGAGACTGTCTCACGGATCTTAATCTGTGAGACGGGTCAACACTACCCATATTCACAATAAAAAGCAATACTCTTAGCATAAAAAGTAATACTTTTTCATGGATGACCCAAATAAGAGATCCGTCTCACAAATACGACCCGTGAGACCGTCTCATACAAGTTTTTGCCTTAAAATTATTATTTTCTATGAATCGGGTTGATAAGAGATATGTCTCATAAAAATGATATGTGAAACGATCTCACTAAAATTTTTGTATTATTATTATACTTCGAGATTTCTATAAATGCATTCCACTAAGAATTTATGTTTTTCAATTATACACAAAAATAAAAATATACAAGATTTCGAACAAAATAAAAGGTATTTTTAAAAATAAAACACATAACACGGTGAACAATTTAAATATGAATACTTGTATTTGACTGATTCCCTGAGACAACCTGTAAACCACGTGTTTTTAAAAAAAAAACAAACAATTAATTAATTAACTATATATTAAATTATTATTTTCGGATAAAAAAATTAAATTAAATTAAAAGAAAATGGAATGTAATAATTATCCCTTTCCAAGTTATAAGGACGTACCAACAACCAAATCTAATAGTACCTTTTTTAATTAATTAATTGTAATATAATTATCAACTGGGCGTGGCGAATTAGTTGTCCCTATGTCATTAGGCAACAAGTTAAATTGCCTTTAAATATTTTAATTAAAGAATTGCCATTTGTAATATTTTTTAAAATTAGATATAATTTTAAAAATGATCAATTTTTATCTCGAAAATATTTTATATGATCTTACTCGTAATATTTAAAAAATGGGGTCACGATTTGACAAATATAAAATTACATTGGAAATTAAAGAATAAAATAGAGTGGTCCAGGAAAGATTATAGATTCATTAAAGTTTGAAAGTGAGAGAAGTAAAACAATTAAATATATATTTATCACCGAATTAACTACATTTTTTGTTAAAATTACATAAACAATTTTTTTAAAAAAATATTTAATTATTTTTTTCCCTTATAGAATGTGTGGAAAATAAATTTTGCGTTTTAATTATATTTTTTTAGTAATTATATTTTTTAAAAACATTATTAGTTGTGCTCTTCCTCTTATAAAAAATACTATGAAACATAATAGTATGTGATCGGGCAACCAAATTTTGATTCTGATTCTGTCTGAAATTATTTATTGCCTTTTTAAAAATAAATTATTTGCGTTTTCAATGAATTTATTTAATTAATTTATTGGTGGTCCAATTGACATAAGTGTGGAGAGTAAGAAGAAACGAAATTAATATTAATGTAATGAGAAGTCGTGAAAGAAATATAATTTTTTTCATATTAATTTAAGATTTTGTAGGTATCATGTGAGACTTTATCACGGATCTTTATGCATTAGATGAGTTAACTATATCTGTATTTACAATATTAAGTAATATTTTTTTCCATTAATAACCTAAATAGGACATCTGTATCACAAAATTGATTCATGAGACTGTATCACAAAAAAATTTATACAAACTTTAATACCTCAGCTCAAAGATTTGATGCAATTAAAGCTCTAGACACATATGTATTAACTCTAAAACAAAAATCTGTTCATCGATTCGTGTACTCAAATACATGAACCGACGAACAAATCAAATCCATTAATGCAAACACATACATAAAATTTGTGTAGAAAAACCAATTAAAAAGTGTTGGAATTTGAACTAACCTCACCCGATTATGGCTTGCCCGATTCTTGAATCGACTCATGCATTAGAATGATAAAATATAAGGGCTACACGTCTATATATATATATATATATATGGTATGGGATACCTTTATTTTTATATTATATTAAACATATGGATATGATTTTTTTAAATTTTTTAATATTTATAAAGTATTATTCTAAAAAAAACCCAACACTTTTTAGATATTTACTCGGTTTTTGTAGTTGTTCTACGAAGCATATCTCTGCCCAGCTCAATCTTGATTTCCCCATCCTTCAATTAATACAAAAAGACAATTAATTTCCCACTTGTATTTTCATTTATTTTTTTGAGATATTTCATATTGTTTTTAAATATAAATTTACTGTTAAACCCCCAAAAAAAATTGTCGTCAAAATACATTAATTACTATTTCGTAAAAAAAAAAATCCCATTTACATAATAATAATATCTCTATTTTCCCATAATTTCTTAATCCAAAAAACCTTACATCGGAGTATTTGTTGATCGACATAAAGAGATGAAAGTTGCCTTTTTGGCATAGCTGTATTTTACTATAATTTAATAGGAATCGTGATCTTTCTTTTTTATACTATACCATACAATCTGTATATGTAGGTTACATTTAATTTGGACGTATTTCGAAGGGAACCATATATTGATCACATTATTCCACGTCGTTCCACTTTCGATTCCTTTTTAAAAAAAAAATTGGATTTTTTCATTAAAATAATTAAAATCGAGTTGATTTTTTGGTTGAAGATTTGTACGTAATTGACAACGAATAGTTAATGGCGCATTGTATTTGAGCTACAATTGATCATATATCAATCTAGTTATTATTAGTTTTTAACTTAATTCCATCTTCAATATATTGTATGCTCGAATATGGATCGAGTTCGAATATCTTGTTGAACATTCGAGTTTAAGTTATAGATTCTCGAAAATTCGATGTGGTTTGCCTTAGAATATTGAGTGGCTCTTATGAAAATTACTCGTAATTTTTTTTCCTTAAAATTATGAGATGTTTCGAACTTTTCGAAAGTTTATCCAATTCCTCCGACACATTCACATTGGATCTTCCGGTCAAGGAAGGCAAACAATAAGACATAAATTGTTTGTGTAGATAACTAAGTTGTAAAGGCATTCACGAGTGCCAAGAAATATACGATGGTGGAGGCGCATATGGGAACATATCTTTTCTTGATTTCTTCTCATTAAAACCATAAAGGTATTTCAACGAATATATATCATTTGAATGAAATACAAACAAAATCATACTTTTTCAGTTCTGATAACATAAAATATATGATCTCTTGGGAACTTGAAACAACCTTTTCATGCAGACTTCACAGTTCACAATGTCCCCTTTATATGTCGATAGTTTTGTAATTACACGATCGAGGTCACGCATGACATANAAAGGTTGAGATTGTTTTTCATTGTATTGTATCATAAACTCTAAACCCTAAAACATGTACGTTGGAATTTTTTTTTTATTGAATCTGTGATATAAGCATTGAGAATGTAATTATTTTTATACTATTTGTGGTAAATGACTAAAAAAAAAGTAGATCTCATGTGAAATGATCTCACTAATTTATATTGATGAGATGTATCGATTCAGTACATATTTGCAGTGAAAAGTGATATTTTTCACATAAAAATTAATATTTTTCCACATATCAGGTTGAGTCGAAGATCTGTCTCACAAAATTAACTTGTGTGAAGGTTTCATATGAACTTTTGTGTTTATAAATCTTATATATTCACTTTTTTGTGTGTTTTCTTTGTAATTTAACGATTACAATAAGAGAACGACGAGATAGAAATATAGATGTAATCATTGTGTTTTGTGTATTGGGAAATTTGTGTGTAGATGTTGTTCTTTAAAAACAAAAAATAGACTCGGCCAGGTTATATTTTATTTAATTCTTTGACGCATAGATTTTTTGCTTTCGATTTCATGGCATGAAGAAATATAATTATTAAATTACTGATGTCGTTTACTATATATTTAGTTATTATAATGGATTTGTAGATATTGTATTGAGGCGTAAAAAAAAAATCAGTAGCTATAGAGTAGTTTTACGTGAACATTAGTCACAGGTTGAATTAAAATAAGAGAAAAATTCATTTTTGTTTATGTTTGTCATTTGGCACTTTTGGTCGTATATGTGATCAAATTTCAATTTCAATATNCTAAAATTGTCAGAATTCGGAAGATATATGACTAAGATTTAGATTTGATAACGTATAAAAACTCATGTGAGATCGTCTTTTGTATTAATTTTGTGATATGAGTTTTCAACCCTACTAAAGAAAAGTAATAATTTTTTTGTTATTAATTTTCAATGCATGCAGGGGCATATCAAGGAATTTAGGTTTTTTTTTTTTTTGGGTTATGCATATTAAATGACGGCGATGTGCGATGGTGTGGAGCTAGCAATTTGTTGTGGGGTTGCTAGTTTCGCTCTTTTGACTTGTGGTCTATGCGTTATTTTCTTAACTTTATATTTGAGAAATATAGAAACGAAAAAAATTGAGAACTAAAAGACCCGAACGTTGAGTCTAAGTGAAAAAGAATGCAAAAAAGGAAAAATGTTTTTTTTTTTAATTTTCGAACGCCACATAGATCTGCCACTACTAACGAAATCAAATTTTAACTTAATAAAAACCCTAATTTCATTAATTTTTTTGCCATTTTATACTTTATTCTAAAATTTTAATTTAAAGTACTTAAGAATTTTTTTACTAATTTTTTAGATCTTTTTCAATATGAAAAAAGTGAATTAAAATAAATTTTAAAAAATTAGGTTACATAAAAAAGACAAAAGTTAGTTCAACTCAATAATAGAGATTGAAATTAGCTCAATTGAAAAATATTGAAGATGGACCAATAAATCCACCAAGTCCAAAACAAAAAAATAAAATTTTAATAAAATACTAAAAATTTAATAAATATTTTTTTAATAAAATACTAAATTGAGGGCTATAAGAATCGAATCAAGTACTACTTGTAATAGATAGAAATTTAAGTGTCCAACTATCTGATCTACTTGTTTGCTTAGCATATATACATACACACGCACACACACTAAACTAAAAAACTATATATAATACTAAAAAAATTTAATATTTTCGCCCTCGGGTGTCCATATAGAATCGCCTCTAAATGAGTATCAGGTCTACACAGATATAAATCCATGATATTACCTCACATGATAAATATGTTTAATAACATAAATGAACAAAATCACAAAAAACAAATATACATGTAAAAAATATAAGCTTTCCCTTAAATTAATGTGTGTATTGGAAAATTATGAAAATAAAGTTGAAGTTATTTTTTAGAAATACAAGATACATTCTTATCCAAATATTGCCTATATTTTATTAATTTTAATTTTGGGATCGAGAACAATAATATTTTTAAAAAACTATTATCCAAATATTGCCTATATTTTATTAATTTTATATAAATATTAATGACTTTTTTTTCTTACCGACGAATTCACATCGCATGGTCTCTTAGGTGGAATATAACACTAAATGGCAATTTCTTTCAAATGTCAGCAGTGTTAGATGCTTCATGTTTTTACATTTATATACATTAATATATATATTTATATAAAATCAATAATTATTTATTTTTAAATGAAATTGGTATGTATGTATTTTAAATCGATTATAATTAACATTATATCTACATGGATTCAAATTCATCCAACAATAATTAATTTGATATATCAAATGAATTTGAAATCAGTGGCTCAGAATTCTTCCATCTAAGCCTACTCTTATTTACAATGTTTATTAAAGTTAAGAGTAGGTCTCTTGTGAGACAGTCTCATGAATCTTTATTTGTGAGACGGGTCAACTCTACTGATATTCACAATAAAAGGTAATACTCTTCGCATAAAAAGTAATACTTTTCATGGATCACCCAAATAAGATATCCGTCTAACAAAATACGACCCGTGAGACCGTCTCACATAAGTTTTTGCCTAAAGTTAAACTCAATTTACTAACCGGCGGTGAAGTGTTTTTATAATTAACAAAACACATTCTAACAATCCAACAATATATATATCATGTATCTCACGATCTGCTAGTAATCATAATCATGATCTTTAAAAGAACTAGTGGTACGAATTTCAAACTCATTATATATTTATTGGCGGGTTCATTTAAGCTAAAACTTCAAATATTCACCCAGTATTTATGCAAATGACATATTTAATATAATACAAAACTTATGTGAGACAGTCTCACGGGTCATATTTTGTAAGACGGATCTCTTATTTGGGTCATCCATAAAAATGTATTACTTTTTATGCTAAGAGTATACTTTTTATTGTGAGTCTTTATCTATGAGACGGATCAACCCTACCGATATTCACAATAAAAAGTAATACTCTTAGTATAAAAAGTAATAATTTTTCATGGTTCACAATAAAAAGTAATACTCTTAGAATAAAAATTAATACTTTTTCATGGATGACCCAAATAAGAGATCCGTATCACAAATACGACCCGTGAGACTGTCTCACACAAGTTTTTGTCAATAATAATTAGACAGACAAAACGTGCATAGAATCACTCTTATCAATCAAATAAAATGAATAAAAATATATCTGGTATAGTTTAGAAAATAAATTAAATTGTCTCAAAAAAAAATATGCGGTGCTCGATATTTATGGTTTTTTGGGGAAGTAAGGAAATCATATAATCTTTTATTCTTTTTTAATACTAGTAAAAGATGTATACGCGTTGCATGTGTTATTACTATTTTTAATTTGATTAAATAATACTAAACAATTAACACGAAATTATTTTCAATTTAGAAGTGTTAGTCGATTTAAAAATGAAGTTTTGTTTAAATTTTTTTCTAATGTAAAATATGGAGTGATTTGAAAAAGTATTTAATAGAGGAAAAAATATAATTATAAATTAAATATTTTGATATCGTTGAGATAGTTAATTTAAGTTTATTTTTGAAATCTATACTTTATTAATTATCGGCAATAATTGTATATGAAAACTTATAAACTTTCAACCAAACAAGATGAAGTCCAATCACTTGTACTTTTGACATTCACACACTTGCACTTAATCACCAAATCTCGGTCCCAAAATGTCTTTTTGTGATATTATAACATTTTATTTCAGATCACACTTGATCTAATTTTTTAAATACAAATTTTATGACATATATTTTTTATTTGAATTATTCATGAAAAAATATCAATTTTTATGTTAAAAATATTATTTATTATTGTGTATATGAGCAAAGCTTACTCATCTTACAAATAAAAATCCATAAGACCGTATCACACAATCTCCAAAAAATTTCAATTGAGATCTTATCGCCTTTTTTCATTAATAATAATCTTCGCTAGTTGGCACGATTAACGGACCAATTACTTGGGAAATGATCCAATTATATAGTCAAAAGGTGTAAATTATTATCTTTTTTTATTATTAAAATTAAGGAGGTTAGACTAATAAAATCTCCAAACCATGTGATGCTAGATTTGCTGGATATATTATTTATTAAAATAATATTGATTGCAAGGTTTTATTGATTAAACAATCATTAATTACGTTGTTAAGCATGATTTATTTCAGAGCTTGTGGAACCTTTTACTGTTCATTTGTCATTATCTAAAACTAAATAAGCTAAGCAATGACGTGACACGCTCAAAAACATTAATCAATCAAATTTTAGGATACATGTTTGTGCGTGTGTGTAAATATGCAAGTACCGTTCACATCTAGATACGCACCACTAAAGTGACACAAACATATTAGATGTATAATTTTTTATGCTTCATCACATCTAGATGTGATGAAGCATAAAAAATTATACATCTAATATGTTTGTGTCACTTTAGTGGTGCGTATATAGTCAACGTAGAATCGAACGTTTGTCGTTCTATCAAATGATATATTTGATATTAACAGTTTGGTAGTTTAACAACTTAAGTACCATACTTCGATTACTATATCTCATGGCGTGAATATTTTATCTCAAAAAACATTAATCAATCAAATTTTAGGATACATGTTTGTGCATGTGTATGTATATATGTAAGTACAGCTCACCTCTAGATGTGATGAAACATAAAAAAAATTATACATTTAATATGTGAGTGTCACTCCAGTGGTACGTATATGATCAATGTAGAATCGAACGTTTGTCGTTTTATCAAAAGATATAACTGATATTAACAGTTCGATCGTTTAACAACTTAAATACCATAGTTCGATTTTTATATCTCGTGGATTGAATATTTTATTTTAAAAAATATGTATGTGTGTAATTTGAACACTACTTAAGATTAAATCAATTAAGTTTGTTTTTTTTATATTAAACGCTCGACTATGGATCACTCTAAATATGGAAAAAAAACAACATATATATGAAAAAATTATTTTGCTAAAAAAATATGAAAAATAAATAAATTATATGACTTGATGGATAATTGTATTTAATAGATGTCTAAGAAAGAGTGATCGTGGCACACTGCAGTTCATATTTTTCTTTCTATAAAATATATATTTTGTTAGAAATATATGGGCAAGAATAGTAAGAGAAAGTTATTTTTAAATCTGCAATAAATTCCCAAATAAATATATTTATTTTCACAATTTCCAACAATATAAATAAATACATATCTACCCAATTAATTTAATGCAATATCTTCAATTGATCTTTTTTTTTTGGTTTATCTCATTCGTTTTCTAAATATATATATATCCTAAATAATTGTAAATAGCATTAAATTAATAGATTAGGTTGGTTGGTAATATTATTTAGTAGGTATTTTGTGAGACGGTGTCACATATATTTATTCGTGAGACATGTCAACCATATCTATATTTACAAAAATATTATTTTTTATTGAGTTATTCAAATAAAATATTCATCATCTAACAAAATTATCAAATGAAATTATTTTATAGGAGTTGTTGTGATTTTATTAATCATATATTATATTATCATGTAAATCGGCGGTTGACCAATTGGACCTTATTGCCCTTTACCTTGTTCCGAGTAAAACGTGGACATATCTCAATCACATAAAAATATCAATTTCCACTTAGGGTGAGCGACTTAAAAGTTTTTGAACAGATATCATACGTCGGAGACATGATTAATATTTATAATTAAGAATAATAATTTAATATAAAAATATTTTATTTATCTCAAATATAAAGACCACGTTTCTTTTTTCATCAATAGTTCACTTTTCATATTCAGTATAATTTTATCTATATTTTACGGATTTATTCTATATTTTTAATTTAATTTCATTTCGCATATCATAAAGCTCGCGAGCTTCAATATTTTATTAATATAATATAATTTTATATTAAACATTTATGCATTTCAAGTTTTCGAACCTTATTATCCGAAATATATTTCGAACAGCTCGCGAATAGATTCAAAAATTTCGTGTCGAACTCGACAACAAAATTTAAAAATTTTTGAGCTTCGAATCGAATTCTCTTCCAAGCCCAAAACAAAAAACCCTACCGGTTGTTCACTGGATCAATGTTAAACCTAGTAACAGATAACATATGTTTAGATCAACGATCCGGTTCATACACAAGGCCCAGGACCAATTTCATTAAAGCCCAAACCCAAACCCAAACCCAAACAAGCCCAACCCTGAAACTAGCCCGTCTACTAGCTTGCTTCATGCAATAATACACAATGACGCATTATATGATCAAATATTGAAGCTCCCAATAATTTTTATATGATTTTTCTCAAAGAAAAATAAAATAAAATAAAGAATTTAGATATGATGAAAGTTCAATGTATTTTGAATATGAGAGAATTATATTTTATATAAAATCCAATATGTTTTTTTTACTTATTTATCAAAATATACTTAAATTAATAGATTATATTTAAATTTTCGGATAACTCAATGTATTATTTTCAAACGTAGTTTTTACTGTAAAAAATATTTTAATTGAAATAAATAATTTTTTTAATACAATTATATACAAAAAAGGACAATTACAAGCATCGAAAATGTGAATCAAACACATTAAATTAAAATAATAATAATAAATAAATACTTCAATATATATAAATTAAAATAATAATAAATAAATACTCTATAATTACCAAAACATCCTTTCTAGGGTTAAATAGGTGGTGGCGCTGCCTCAAGCATGAGTCTTCAAAAAACCCAACGAGCGTCTCCTCAAAAACCCTCATCAACTACCCGCCGCGTCTTCAGCTCGGCGGCGAGTTTCAGGTAAATTTAGAACGCTGCAGTATAGTGTCTCCGGAAATGGATACTTTAATAGTAAAATCATGCAATTATTTTTATTAAAAAATCTATTTGTCGGAAGGCCGTTAATTTCGTTGTCACGAAGTGTTAACTTATGTTGTTTTGGCCAGGTTTTTTGTTTATTTTGGAGACACATTTATTTGACGGTGGTCGAGTAAAATGTTGCTTTTGTTTGAAACCCCGGCGGGTTTTGCTCTTTTCAAAGTTTTGGATGAAGGCAAACTCTCCAAAGTTGAGGTTTATTTTCTTCTATCTTTGTTTACTTGCTCCTGTTTTACACTCTTTTGATGTTTATGTTTGTTCACTTGATATTCCCTTCCTTTTTTTGGGTATTTCAGGATTTAGGGAAGGATTTCTCCACTTCCGAGTCTGCTAGAAAGGTCGTGATTCTAAGCTTGTGGTTTTTTTTCTTTTTGCTGCATTTGCGTTAGATTTCGTTTTATTTACCTCAGATTGATGTTGGATACTTGTTGGGTTCCGGTGTTCCACAATATGGAGGAACGTTAACTTGGTTTAGTTTTGGATTGTTCTGTGAAATGGTAACAGAAATGGAGCTCATCATTTTTTTGGCATGAAGTAGGTGTAGCTACTTAAATCTTTATGTTAGCATAAAGATAATACACCTCTAATCATCCACTACACCTGAAAAGTGGGTTATGAGTTAGAACTCCCTTTATGCTAGTAGTTTGTGATGCTCATTGGAAGGGATGCAATAGTCGACCAGAAATGCTCCATGGCGATTCTTTTGTGTGTTTTGTGATTCTCATGTTAATTTTCTGTATTCTACATTGCGCTTCATATTGCTCTTCGATTTCTAAATCCTATATATCTAACAGTTTCTTTGATTTTCAAAATCAGGTTGTCAAGCTTAAAGCCTTTTCTAAATTTGAGAACACATCAGAGGCTCTATCAGCAGCTACTTTGTTGATAGACAGTAAGCCCAGCAAAGGTCTTCGCAATTTTTTGCGTAGCCATTGTGAAGGTGACATTTTAGCTGTAGCTGATTCCAAACTTGGGAATACCATTAAAGAGAAATTGGTGAGCCATCACTATACCGTACTAGATATACTGTTTTGCATGTTACCAATAACTTATATCAAAATGGTGTGATTTTTGGCTATTCATGGTTCAATTTTATGCCTCAGCGTATTGAATGTGTCCACAACAATGCTGTCATGGAACTGATGAGGGGAGTAAGAAGTCAGTTGACTGAACTCATATCTGGTCTTGCTGTGCAAGATTTAGCTCCAATGAGTCTGGGCTTATCTCACAGCCTGTCCAGATACAAATTGAAATTCAGTCCAGATAAGGTGAACTGTTAACCAGTCAATTTCTGTTGTTGATAATTGCGTTGGAATTGTTTACAATTCTCACAACTCATACGATATTATACGTTCTATGAGGTTGCTTTTTAGCATTATGTATGCGATATCGAAATTCGAAGCTGTATATTGTTTTTGCTGCCACACAGCTGCTAATTTTATGGTTTCTCTTATGCTGATGACAACAAAGCTCGATTTATGAAAGTTGAACTAGGCTTGTGATTGGCAAACATAACCTAATCTCATAATGTTTAATATCAGAAAATTTCTGCTTCAAAGATTCGATGCCTTTGTTTGAAGAACTGGAGTAGTGAGCTATGATCATAGTTATTAGAGGCACACCAAGTTGCAAAGGGATATTGGAGCGTGGCACACTATTAATTTTTAAAAAAAACATATTTATATACTATTATCATTATATGACAAAAATGTTATTATTGAAATAATTAAGCTGTTAAGAAGTCTAATTCATCAATAAAAGTGATTATTTGTTTGTTTGATGATTTGGAAACCGTTCGTTGTTGTGTTTCTTCTTCTTCTTCTTCTTCATGATGCTTGCTGATCTTGGGGCTTTGATCGTTATTTTAGTTTTTCAAAACAGAATAGAAGCTAACATGGAATCGTTGCTGCCCTGCTTCTTATTTTTTAGGGTTTATGCTTTGACTTTTTTTTTTCCTAAACCAGCTTTGGGCTCTAGGCTTTCCATCCCATTTTTGTTAATATTTTTAGGGTTTATGCTTTGGGCTCTTTTTTTTAAAACCAGCTTTGGGTTCTAAGCTTTGCATCCCTTTTTTTGTTAAAAAATAGAGAAACTGGGCCAGTGAAATACTGAAGTGTGCTTTTTGCCGCCTCAGGAAAGCCTTGTGCCTTGCGAGAGGCGCACGTGTGGGCTCGACCTTGCAAGGGCTCGTCTCTTGCATGGTATGGTGAGCGGCGTGCAAGGGCTCGTCTCTTGCAAGGTCGGCATTTTTTACAACTTTGGCTATTAGGCGCAGCCAGGACGCTTTTTACAACTTTGGCTATGGAAACAGTTATGTGTAGATAACTGCTTGTTTTGAATATTTTATCTTCTGATGATTCAATGACAGTATTGATTTAACCAGTATGGTTGTATTATTTTTCCAAGGATGCATACCTTGCGAAAATTCAAATGTTTATGACATTAAGCAGTTAAATTGCTCTAAATACTGGAGGAAGGAACTTCAGCAACTACTGTTCCGAGCTTTATGATAGCATAAATTTGATAATTAATTATCTTAAGTAAAGTATATTTTTCCCTCTATCGGAACCAAAATTTGAAATCAGTCCCACTTCCTGGGGAGTGGAAATGGTTTTATATCATTTTAATGATTGTGAAGAGTGAAAAACCATGGGCATCAATCGATCATGTTATCATAACTCCCAAAGTTCATGCTTCTGATAGTTTTTGGCTGTTGCATATTAGGTTGATACAATGATAATACAAGCCATTAGCTTGCTGGATGATCTGGACAAAGAGCTAAATACATATGCCATGAGGGTTAGGGAATGGTATGGTTGGCATTTTCCAGAACTTGCGAAGATTGTTCAGGACAATATCCTTTATGCAAAGGCAGTGAAGTTGATGGGTAACCGGACGAATGCCTCCAAGCTTGATTTCTCTGAGGTAGAGGTTCTAGATTCTGTTCCTCCCACGCACCATCCCAGCTAGTAAATAAATAATTATGTTAATGCAATAATGTTAAATATGTTATAACTATATAGATAATATGGAATTAATGAATAGGAATAACAAGTACGAAGACTCACAAAATGCTACGTCCCTTCATATTTTTGTGCAAATAAAAGTAAATTGAATGCAAGAAAGCGTAGTTCTCTTTTTTTTTTTTTGTATATAAAAATCCTTTGTGAAACTCTACCAAGGTGCATTTAATTTTAGTGAAATGCCTCAGAAGCTATACTTACTAGGATTCTGGTTTTTCGTTTGCTTACCTATTTGATGTACTTGACTTTCTTTCATTTTCTAAGCTTAGAACCTAATGAGAATTTTCTGCACCATAAATAGATATCAAGGCTATTGATTAGCCAATGGCTAAATGCTTGCTGCCTTTTAATTTTTAACAAGGGGTTATCTTAATTTGTCATGTGGCAGCATTGCACCCCAAGCAGAGAGAAAAAATATTTTGGTGAATTCTTTTTATGTGGTATTGTTTGAACTTTGATGCATCAAAATTTATTCCTCGACTGAATTGCATTGCATTTCCTGGAAGTATATTCCTATTTAATTTGTTGCTGCTTATACACGCGTAACACTCTACATTGATCACAGATCCTTGCAGAAGAGGTTGAGGCAGAACTGAAAGAGGCTGCCATGATATCTATGGGAACTGAAGTGAGTGATCTTGATCTAGAGAACATCAAGGATTTGTGCAACCAAGTTCTTTCACTTTCCGAGTACAGAGCTCAATTGTACGACTACTTGAAGAGCAGAATGAACACAGTCGCCCCGAATCTTACTGCCCTAGTTGGAGAACTCGTCGGTGCTCGCTTGATTGCTCATGGAGGAAGCTTAATAAATCTCGCCAAGCAGCCTGGAAGTACAGTTCAAATACTTGGAGCAGAAAAGGCCCTATTTAGAGCTTTAAAAACAAAGCATGCAACTCCTAAATATGGGCTCATTTACCATGCATCTTTAATTGGTCAAGCAGCACCAAAGCATAAAGGTAAAATTTCACGATCTCTCGCTGCAAAAGCTGCTTTGGCTATTCGATGTGATGCTCTTGGAGAGGGGCAAGATAATTCCATGGGACTGGAGAACAGAGCGAAGGTACCTCATTTCGGTTGATACGTGCTTTATGTCTGGTTTTATACTAATTGTGTTCATGATTTGTCGACCTCTCAATCTTACAGCTTGAAGCTCGGTTGAGGAACTTAGAAGGCAAAGAACTCAGTCGTTCTGTTGGATCAGTGAAAGGAAAACCGAAGATTGAATTTTATGACAAGGACAGGAAGAAGGGTTCTGGTGGACTAATTACACCAGCTAAGGTCGACAACAAATTCCAATCTCTTACTATGTTTCCTTGTTATTTTGTGCTTTCATGTCTAAATTCTATTTTTTTTTTTCTGCAGACTTACAATACTGCAGCAGATTCAATTCTTGGTCTACTCGAGCCATTATCCAAGAAAGATGTGGAAGCGGTAGCATCTCCCACAGAGCAAGCTGGCAACGACCTTCATGTTACCGATGGAGAGCAAAAGAAGAAGAAAAGGAAGAAAAAGAAGGCAGATGCTGAAGAAACCGTGGCTCCAAATGGAGTTGAAGATGTTGAACCTGAAGATGGAGTTGGGAAGAAGGAAAAGAAGAAAAAGAGGGAACATTTATCTGATGATTCTGAGTTACAGAACCAAAATGAACAGAACAGTGCAGGAGACAAGAAGAAAAAGAAGAGAAAGCATAAGGATCTTGAAGAAGTCGAAACCCCGAGCAAGAAGGTGAGGAAGAAGAAGAAGAGAAGTGATGATTGAGCTGTAACATTTTAGAGGCATGCAAGAAAAAACCAGATCTTACAGTTTTGTGTTTCTTGTGTTTGATTTGGTATTGTAAGATTATACCTTTTTTGGCTCTGGGATATTTTGCCTGATTATAAATGCAATTGAACAAGACATTTATAGCTTCTAGAAGTGTGAATTTTGAGAAATCTGAATTATTGGTACGGTCAGAAAAATGTGCGCGCTTTTGCTCGATAATTCCCGTGAAAATGGGGCCTTCGTTCGTATCCATGCATTGCGATTCATTTGTTTGATCAATATTTATATGAGATAACTCTAGATTTTTAAAATTTATATCCATATTTCGAATTAAAATTTAATGAGACCGTGAATTCTCTTGGTTCTTTGTTTTCCTCTCTTTTCTCTTGAACAATAATAGCTGCTATCATTTTCATTCAATTTTCAATCGGTAACGCAAGCTTTAGTTTTCCTAGTTCTAGTTTGCAACTTGGATATTTATTGTTTTGCTGGCATAAGACACCTTCTTCCATTTAGTATTTCTTACTATGAAATTAACAATACTATGTTGTTTATCTAGTAAGTTGAATTCAAGTTACTCTCAAAGTATTATTAGTATTTGATCTAATTATTCATGTTTCGTCAAGTTAACATTATTAGGTTGAATTCAAATCATTTTAAAAGTATTATCTTATTATTTGATCTAATTATCCATGTTTTGTCACGTTAACATTACCTACCTCTTTAAAACCCATCTAGAGCATCGAATACGTTTAATAAAGTTACTTCCTCCACAATCACAACCTTGTCCCTCGATTTTGATCCAGACCCTATTGAAACTTTTCTTCTTTACAGTAAAAAAAAAATCATACAGTTCGTTTTAAAGATTTTTTTGCCATGTTTTCAAATAGTTAAGGTTGATAGATTTGTTTCGTGACATATGGTTTTGAATGATTCTCACGTACCAAATTGTCGCAAATCTGAGCAGTCAAATGATATATATCTTGGGAGAAAATGTATATCGTAACGAGATTTGGAGTCTTGTGTCTGTACGTACCATTTCATCACCAAGGGATACTGAAAGTACGCGAGACTAGGAAAAACGTTGAATCTTTTTGCACATCATTTCATGCAATGTCCGCCTCAAGGCCAATTGCCGCCCCATCCGTATACTATTTTATAGGCTCGTTACATTTCGCCCCTCGTCCGAATTCCGGATCCGCCCCTTACCATTCATTCTACAATCCATCCAGAGCAACAAAAGATTGAGTATATGACAAACGTGAAATTTTTCCTATTGATGGATAGCTGGAGAGTTTCCAAGGTGCTTTTTTCACTTCGAACTTCCAAGATTGTGGTGCTTAAGTATTTGTTCGTTGCCTCTAAAAAAGAAGAGGACAATAACAGGTTATTCTATTATTTTCAGCAAATAAATGGTAAACAAATTATTTCGAGCACAACGTGTGCCAGATGGAACATTTACAATAGCAAAATTAGATAAAGGAAAGTCGTTGTTTACCATCATGCTCACCTTCATGAGCCTATCACACATTTCTGCACTTTTTTCATACCAAATAAATGGTAAACAAATATCACCATAGTGTTGTTCTCTGTGACTGTATATGTATATACAACTATAATGTACATCAGAGTATTACAGATGGCTCGGCCAACATCGGTGAGTACAGTACACCTCATACAACCACATATTTTATTTGCCAGACTCGAACCCTTCGAACGTCTCATTAGATTAGATAACAAACATGCCCCACATATGTTTTTTTACTAAAAAATGTACAAATAGAAATGGGGCTGGAACAAACGAGATCTTGTGCAATTTCAGAGAACCTTGACACCGCAAAGAAAATGCTACAGAGATGTCCAGTATATAGCAAGAGAACTTGGAACTTCCTTTATTCATGCACACACATCCTCTTTGGTAAAAAAGGCTGCCTATTGCTGAGAAATTTTACCTTTCTTCAATAGCGAGTCTTTCAATTCTCTGTACCCACGAAGCTCGTCTAATGCATCAGACGTGGTCTTTGATGAAGCAAGTCCAGAAGATGCAAGATTTGTAGAACCAGACTGCAGTATATTGGACTTTTCAGAATTTTCATTTGAATCTTGATTGCAGTTCGTTGGTGTCTTAAGCTTGGAATCTGCTGAAAAAGAGATGTCTTGGCAAAGAGGCGGTGCTTTCTTCAGCATTTGAACTAGAGCACCGACTGCAGCATCTTGTGATTTTCTAACCAGGAGAATCCCACCAGGCTCATGGGGCACCATTGGATGGCGCGGCTGATCAAACGAACCAGGCCTGAAACCATCACAATACAGTTTATTTTCAAATAGTTGGGTGATTTAAACTAAATTTGATTACAGCTCTTACTCCTATATATGACATGAAATAAATCACAACTACAGAGGCGCTCCATGCTTGTAGCATGACACTCAGATAAGCTGTATCATAAGACCAGAAAAATTATAAAAAAGAACAACGCTAGAACTTTCTGGTTTCAACGGAGCTTTAAAACAAAGCAAACATTGTACATTGATTGTGTTCACTACACGTATATCCAAATACAGAACAACAAAGCCATCAAGTGACGCAATCTCCATTCAATTAAGAGAAATTGGGAAGTCACCCCAACCACAAAGTGCTGACGACAAAGGCAATAAAAATTTAAAAGGTGCCTGGCAGATGTTAGCACGTAGATAATGAGAAAGATGCACCAGTCAGATGCCGAACAAAACGGGAAGATAGGTTGTCCAAATAAAACATGATAAAGAGCCAAATGTTGCACGTAAATATCATCAACCGAGTGAATGACTAAACTTTAAACCTCGAAGAGTGGGAGACAAGCAAATACAAGTAGATACATCTTTCTTAAGAATAGATTAGGTAGGAGTCACGGCAATGATTTAAATATGCTATATGTGGGTATCTCGCGATTATCATTCCATATTTTCTAGTCAACAACAAATGCATGCCATAAAATCTCATGGGGTCCTTTTTCCCTTTCCAGGTAATAACTCATATGTTGCAGACTCACATAGATGTATGGTGCTGACTGCAACAATGACTTGAGATGATTAAAATAAATAAAAAATGGACTTCATCATGGAACATTAATAGCGGCGTTGGAAGCACTCTCCAACAATTCTCATTAGAAGGAGCTACTAAAGACCGGTGCGGCACTGTTTGTAAAAGGAACTCAAAAGGGTTTCTGCCTCCTACATAAAATTCTCTGAAAATTGAGATTAGTTTAAAATTATTTCCATACATCTTCACAGAAGTATTTCTTCTCTGGGAACATTAGATTCATTTTTCAGTCAGGTGAAAACATTACATTTAATTTCAAAAATATTTTATTTCAACTGAAGCTGCTTTGAAGTTTGAAGCTCAAATCACTAATTATCTCTGCACTCAATTTTGATTCCACTATCATAAACAAAACATGAGAATAGAACAGGTGCGCCTAAAATCATCAAAAGATAGACAAACATATTTTTTTGCACCTAGAAGTAATAGAATCAAGTCACAAATGTTTCATGATTACCTGGAAAGTGGATCTATAGTGTCGTCGTCGTCTACAAAAAATGGTCCAGAAATCTCAGAATCATCATAATCATCCTGAAAAGATAACCTACTGGAACATCTAGACAAAGATTTTGGAGGAGAGCTATTTGACGATGGTTTCACTGCAGACATTTTTCCGGGCCCATCCTTGCTGAAAGAAGACAACTGCATAAGAAAACGGCTCTACTGGTTAAACCGTTTGGTGATATTTTAAAAGGACAAATAAACTAAAGTATACCTTGTCTACTGTTGAATTAGCCATATGAAGACCTCTATGTGCAACTTGCTTAACAACAGTGACTCGAGTAGCTTTCATAGGAGGAGAAGGAAGCATCAATTGATTGCTGGGCACTGAAGGGAAGCTAGAAAGCCTTGATGCAGGTATACTAACTGGGGCACTTTCAGACCGTAAAAGAGCTTTTGATGAATGGCTGCCAGGAATGTAGGTTGGTGGTGATGGAGATGGAGATGGTGAAAATACGAGGGAAGGCCAATATTCGTCATAACTTGGATTTTTCACATGAATGGCAGTTGTTTCACTGGGCAAATTACGAGGTAAGCTTGCAGGAGGAAGACGGCAGGTATGCTTTCTTGACGTTGAAGCATGAGATTCAGAAAATGTGGGTGAAGGTGTAGGGTTTACTGAAGGTGGTGATGCTCTATATATGTCATAACTCCAGCTATGCCGCCTACAAAATGGGGATTGAGATGGGGAGCTTTGTGATTTAAGATATGAGGGAAACCTTTTAAGTGGTTCTGCCATTGGGCTTCCAACATATTCAGGAATGAATTGTGGGGACATAGGAGTTGATGGCTCGGAACTTACATCCAATACTGATGATCGATATGCAACTGAGAGGAAAAGCCTACCACAAGAAGTATCAACTGGAGAGAACACAAAATGTTGCATATCTTCCTCCTCCTTAGGGGTAAATGGCTCCACAAAAGATGAAACCCGGTGGCCTAGATTATACAATCGAATTTGTGCTGATGAAATAAGATCGCGAAACAACTTGTAAGCTGGCAAGAGCCTAACAGTTGCATACAGAGACCGTAACAACAATATTGACTTCTTGTATAGAGCATGAGAGCTCGTACAAGTTGTTCTCTTACTACCCGACGAGCCACCCCCGTTAGCATCAGTCTTCTTACTCTCATACTGCAAAACCCACCTCTCAACCATCTTTTCATTTTTTGTCTCACACCCAAGTTCATCATTATCAGAACCATAATAATACCTCTCTTTTCCCCATATATTCTGCACAAGCATTCTTTTAGGGGAACAATTCAAGAGGTCACAGTCTCTTGGTCTCTGCACTAAAAAGACATCAACTATCATGGGTTCAAGATTACTCTGCCGCCAAAAATCTATATTTTCTAATGCAGCGGGACAATCCCGAAGGGCTAAATTAAACCATTTATCCCTCGGTCTAAAACTCGATGTTGAAGAGGATGATGACGAAGGTGACGGGGAGGATAAAACTTGTTCACCACTGTAATTCCGTGAAGAAACATATGGGCAACGCGATTCCAGTATTATGTGTAGGCTTTTAGCAAAGAATTCAGTGATTATTTGTTCCATTCTCGCGGGTTCTGAATTGGTACAGTTTCCATGATATGTAGCCATAGATTCTATCAAAATAAACAAACACAAAAGAACTTTGGCAATCAAAATACTCAATAAGAATCAAAATTCTAAAGAACCCAAATCTTCTAAAACTTCAAAATCAGATCATGAGTAGAAAGCAAGCTTGAAATTGCTAAAGGGTGGTCGGAAAACAAGACGAAGATAAAACTCACAGACTGTTGACTGTTCTATCAAAGAAATCCGAACTCCCAATGGGTATTCTCGTCTCTGCACGCCTATATCTAGCTCTGCCGCGTTTGTGGTTTCTACGCGTCCAGTAATCAATCAAGGACAGGCACACATACTCACAGTTCTGCAATAAATACTCCCCAATGACTTCAAAATTTGGCGGCTTTCATAGTTTCCGGAGACGAACGATGAAGAGAGATGCGCGGCGCAGCTTCCTGGGTTTCTATAGAGAGATGAGAACATTGTTATACTTTTATCTGGAGGAGATGATCAGCTCAGAGATGATTGAGGATCACTGCTACCGCTTCATGCAGTTGTACTTTGTGTAGTTGTACATTTCGGAAATTTTTTACACCCTCAATAATGGCAAAATACTACCGGTTAAACTGTATCGACATGAATTTCCGAATAATCTTATTTCCCTACCCCATTTTATAGGGTTATGAGAAGCTTTTATTAAAATAATATAATTATATATTAAATAAATATATTTCGACTCTTTATTTTCGAATAGTTCGCTAATATATTTAAATATTTTGAGTTACATATATTAAACTTTTCGAACTTCAAATCGAACTCGAGCTCGAATATAACTGATTTGAGCCTTAAATTTTTTTTGGTATCCGACTCGATTCGATTCGTTTGCACCCATTATTTACTCAACCCATTTGATATCACATAATTATATGTGTGTATATATGTGTGTGTATATCATTATTTCATAAAATTCGATAATTTTTTCCAATTATTATTGTTGTTTCCCCGATTTGCGCAATAAACTTCTATCAACTTGTTTGCATCCAATTTACAAAAATAGTTAACTTAAGTTGTTATATAAGTACGATATAGCTTATATTTGAGTCTAGATGTGTAGATTTTAAAAAACTAACCCAAAAGTATGCTAAAAGTAAAAACTTTCCCAATTTATCTTATATTTTATCTTTATATACATGATTTAAATAACATTTATATTGTTATTACATATGCTCTTTAATGTCCCGAAATTTTTTGAATTTTTTTTTTGATATTTTTTACATCGATAATTTATAATTATTATATCATTTCTCTATCACGATTTTATCTTTACATTTATAGAATATATTATAAATATGTTTAATTTAATCGTTCTAAATAATTTAAAAGTTTTAAAAAGTAATTAATTAAAGTGTATTTGATTTTTTTTTTTTGTAATTTCAAAAGTATTTTGTAATATAAAGTTTGATAAATATCTAAACATCTTTTTTTGGGCAGTAGAATTTGATGTTTAAATTCCAGTGTGTTATCAGAGTCGATAAAGTGCGATAGATGGATGAGTATCGAACGAAATCGAGTGTTACAGAAGAATGCACTGATTTTAAATTATATTGGACTTATCGTATTTATTTTAATTATCTATCTATAAAATTAAGGTAGAGTGAGTTTGTTTTTGCATGTCATTCGGATTCGAAAACTACAATACTATAGCACATATTTTAGCATCTATCTAGATAATATAAAACACAAAAGCTAACACTATTTTAGAATACGTGAACTAAAAAATGTTTGGAATATGAAATTTTGGTTGCTTCATGTGCAGACTTGAACCATAGCTGTCTGCCTCAAAAGTGTTAATATCCTAATTGACATGCATTCGCCTCAAATGGAGTTATGGGATATATTTCAGGCATTCTTGGGTTGTCCGATTGTTAAAATGGCAAAATCCACAAGTACTTGCAAAAAAATTAGGAAACATGTTCAAAATATTTAACTTGGTTTCTGATCCTCAGCACGAAAAGCAGATGAATAGGCTACAAATTCAAGGAATTTAAATCAGTATCACTATCACGCAATTGTGCACTGGAGCTAACAACAGAATTCGTGATTGTACTAAATCTTCTTTCACTACTCTTCTTCGGATGCTTCGTTCAACCACTGCATAGAATGTAACCCCATATTTGTACAAATTTACCATGAAAAATGGCATAACGAACAACATTCCCACTTCTCGAAATGGAGAAAAAATGAAAAAAGAGAAGCTAATTGCTGCTTACCTTGATGAATTTTTCAGCCTGCTTCAGGAAAACTTTATCCGACTCGTCCGCCTCTTCCTTTTCAGCTGCCCAATTAAGTATAGCCTCCTCTTGCAATATATCTTTGTCGTATAAAATTGGCAAAATCTATCAAGTTTTGTTTAAATAGTCAGCCAGAGCACATGGGCTTATCGAGAAAATCAGGAAGATCATGCATACATGACACATACAAGCACCTCATATGAATTTCAAGGGGGGAAAAATACCTAAAGAAAGATGTCTATCTCCTTCATGTATTTTGTCCAATTGCACACAGGGATTTCGAGAAGGGAAAAAAATAAAGAAATCTCATCTCCTTTATGTATTGTCCAATTGCATAAAAACTCTACTTAGGAAAGTTCCGATTACAAGTCTCATTTGAAAGTAATTCTCAGATGGACCTTCCTAAAATTTATAACTTCCTAAAATTTATAAAATGTCTGCCTTCTTTAACATCTACTTACCCTGACATCTATTTTTCCTCGAGGGAGATGAGCACAATTATGATTATCAGGGAGCTGTGTAATTTAGACATTACACAACAGTTTTTCCTTGTTCACAAGCAAGATAAATCTTCTTCTTCTTCTTTTGAACGTTTTTAGACAATACACAGCAATTAAACCAAGCTCACCAGCAAGATAAATCTTTTTTTCCCGCTTCTGCCAACGCCAAGGTTACCATGCAATTAGACATTGTTCATTACCATTTTTCTTTTTTTTTTTTCTACACATTAATACTGGAGCAGAGGTTCACTAGAAATTATACATGAGAATCATGGTGCCACGACAAGAAAATGAAGAAGAAAATAGCATCTCCAACATCAGCAATACACTGTAATTTGACAAGGACTGATGATACAACTTCTTACAAAAGGCACACGCTTTGATAGAAATAGGTTACCTGCTCAAAAAGTGGAGCGAACTCCTTTGTGGACTCTAAACACATTTCTTCAAATTTCAGAATCACCTCAATCTGTAGACATTTGAGACAAAACAAGTGCAACACCAAGTCAGGAATAATTTGATACAAACCTAAACAAACTAAGTTTTATGGAGTTGTTAGGCATAATTAAAGCAAGAACAGTCAAATTTCTTAACGGACTATTGAACCAGTGCTTCCGGAAATGTAGTGAAGATTGATTCAAATGGTGAACCGTCTTGTTCTCAAAACAAAATTATACCACCACCGGTGAGGCAAAAATTGGATTTGATTGAAAAAGCAACACACACAATTGATCCGTAAGCAAAACTTCAAGATGTCCATAAACCAACCTCTTCATCTAAGCTAGCTAGGTAATACTTCAAAAGCCCTCTCCATTTTGTAATCACATTAGCAACATTTTTAACAAGTTCGCCTGCAACAAAGAATTAGATCCCATAATAATAATAATAATAATAATAATAAAAAGACGAGTGTATATAACATTAAACATAATACAATATTATACATGTAATATTGAGCAGGGAAATTGCACATGCCGTCCTAGATCATCATCTTCTGAAGACTTATATCAAGTGATTTGTAGTGAATGCTTTCATCGAAGCAATTATTCTCAAAGACTTGCATAAAACTAGTCGATCAGTCCATTGCACGTCTAGATTTTCCTTTGAGCAGCGTCATTATGTAGAAAATCAATAAGAAAGATATGGTATGAGAGGAGGGATGTTATATTCACAAGTAGTATTACAATGATGGCTCTCGCTGTCACAAGCTCCAGTTCACAGTCTAGTGGATACTTGACAGTAAATGATGATAGGGGGAGAGTTTCCACATTTTCAACAGAGTACTTACAACCTCAGATAGGCATTATTCAAAAACTGATGTTTGTAAGACTAAGCTTCTACTTTTGGTATGCGATGAAAGCTTTTGTTTATAAGAAATTGACCTCGAAGCATATGCCATTGAGTTCTTTAACATTGTTTAGTGAGCAAAAAAAAGATAATTTGTTTCACAGCAATTTCAATGCATTCATCGTGTAGTTCAATAAAAGTTCACACTTGTATTATTGCAGTGAAACAAAATGAGAAGCAAAGTAAACAAAAACTAGATGGTCAATATATTTTGAAAGGCGGAAGAAAAAATGAATTTAATGAGAAGAAACTCACCAAGTGAATTGTTAGGTGTATCCAATGCTAGTTTCATCATCCCACAGAATAATGCCCCAGCACAATCACTTGAAGTAAGATTGTATGACAACCTGAATCATAAAAGAGACGATGGAGAACATAAGACCCTATACCAGCACACATCAAAGGTCACAAAACCTGTAAGGAAAATAAGGTAGTTTTGTCGAGCTTCTAAAACAAGAATATTGTCAGAAGTGATGAGGATACCATCTGAATGCAAAAGGTATTATTTGGACTGACCAAAGAAAACCAAAAGAGGCTAAGGTGGTCCATGAGAAAGAATTTGTTGTCATAAAAATGGAACAAAAGGACCAAAATACACGAAGAGAAAATCCTAATCAACTGAGGAAAACAAATAAAGAAATTGAAATCCACGCCCTGATCAGTGGAATATGTAGGTCTAGAATTGTAATGAATCCTATGAACTATCAATCTTTTTCCTGTCCGGTTTTCCTGTTGTCATGGCCAGGAACCTTTTTCTTTACAAACATGTATATTTCGTGATCGTGAGCCTAAAATAGTAAAACTTGTAGTTGAAGCAACTACAAGAAAGGCTCGCGCATATAATATGTTTAGAAAGCAAAAGCGGAAGAGTAATTTTCGAATCATACCGCAGAGAGTTCACTTCTAAAATTACATGATCTTCTTTGACGTTTTCATGTACAGCCCTTAAAAAAGTTGCTTCAACCTGCAAGAAATATTGTCAAAAATGGCAAAAGATTCGAACAAATCCATGCCTTAAAAACAACACCAGCGTGTACCTCTTTCTCAAAATGGGCAGAATCATCTCTGACATCTCCATCAAAGTCACTGTCAATTGAATCACGCTCCAGCTCTCCTGAAGGTGGAAGAACATCGCCATCTTGATTGGATACCTCCAGTTCATCAGTAGCACTTTTGATCATTTCAACTAGTCTATCTGCAGGTATTGGGGCAACTGAATGCCTCCATTCTTCTTCATGCCCTGCCTCACTAATCGACCAAATGAAGCCAGCCCCACCATTACCAACCTGACAAATCAATTGTCATCAGAATTCTAATATAACCAGATTCGCTCTACCACATGTTACAAACATGGAAATTAAATTATTGGTGGAAATAAAATTACAGAGAACCTTGTTGCGGAAAATTACGATACGATAACTCGTTAAATTTAACTATTCATCTGAAGAAGTAATTCACACGAAAGGTTTACAAATGGATAAAAGTTGTCCCAAATACTCAAACGGAGTAGAGTACCACCAGTTTCCCAAAGATAAACCAAAAATGTCAAGAAATAAAATAATGCAGTCTTCACAAGACCACCAAGCATACCAGGCTTTTGTTGAGAAAAATAAAATTTAGTTCCCAATTTTGAAACATTGTAGACCACATCCCAGATGATATTAGTATGAAAGTTTTGTTGTTATTCTATATTTACAGATACACTTTCTAGAACAATGTGAGTGTTGACGATTCAGAAAAGCTGATACGTGGGCTTTTGAGACTTTTTAACCCACACTCTGCAGAACCATCTGACACTTTCTCTACGGGTTAAGATCTGAATTTCCAATAGTTAGCTCTCACAATAGATATGAAAAAGTACATCGAAACAGACTTATTATGAAAGAAGCACCAAAAAATGTCTCCCGCTTCATGTGATAATGGTAGCTAGATAAATCCAAGAAGTGGATGTAGAGGCCTACTGTTCAAAAGCACCCGATATTGCATATCGGGAGACTGAGAAGGCTACTTGTCTAAGACTTAATGAGATAGGACACTTCAATAACTTAAGTGGGATAGCCAGTTAACTGAATGGATAGATATCAAGTTGTCTTACTTGAACACAGTCTCGGTCTATATTTTATAGGGCAATGCAGTTTTTCACCCTCATTTAAATTTGAAGGCATAATGGTTGAAGCCACAAGTAAGTATCACGACATAATATTCACCAAGGAATAGGGAAAGAAAGAAAATAGTTTAAAAAATAACTTTCCATTTGTTAAAGACTAAAAGATGAGAAGAACTTAAGCCAGCAACTATCGATGCTTGTTCAAATTGTAAATGAAGAAGAAAATTGACTAAGAAAAAAATGACCTCGGATGCGGCGTTTGATTGTGGATCGGATGACTTCTCCCTCAATTCCTCATCCATTTGTTTAGGTGTACTTGATATTGCTGAATACCAAAGAACAAATGATAAGTGTCCATTTAAAAAAATAATCAAAGAATATATAGTTCTGGATCAATACGAATGCTGCGCGGCCTTGTCACTTAAATTACAGTTTGGAGGGCTTGCAAAATGGGCGGGTATGTGCATGAACACACACTTGTCTCTTGCCATAAGTTTCCATAATTATCTATCAAACATGATGTTATACTGAAGACAAGCAAGTACAATTTACAAGGACTTTGCAAGGAATTATTCATCCATAGGAATAGCTTCATATTATCATGTTACAAATAAAGAATATATGACTAAATGTATTTCACTAAGATCTATGCATCAGTTGTCAACAGCAATGCTTGGCTTGATTTAAAATTTTCATGGCCTTGCACAAATCAAATGCACATACATACTGCTGAAAGCTAAATCCAGTAGCATAAGAAGAGAAACATAAAAAAGAACAAGCTAGTCATAACTAATCAATATTTTTCCCATAAAGTACACAAAAGAGGGATATTTGATAATTTCATTGCACATACATTTCAGAAACCATAATTCAAAATTGATACATAGGAGAAAAAAAAGAAGCAAATTTAATGCAAAGTTTCCTCCTAATGATCAATGAGACTCAATATAATTATTTCATACCAATGGCAAAGCATATGATAGTTAAGAGGATAATAAATTACATGATATTTCAATGTTCACACTGGTATTATCAGCATATTCCAGCTCTTCATCACTATCTTGTTTGACAGGTTGTTGAAGCAAAGACACATTTGAATAAGCAGGAACAATAAATCGTTCTCCAATTATGACCTGCACAAGTTGAAAGTGTGACCTAAAAAATTCAATCCAAGAGAAAAAGCAATAGCTGTGATAACATCTTCATTAATATTCTGCTCATTATAATTTTACAACTGTAGGCACAAAAGAACTGTCAGCACAATTGAATCGATTAATTACAACAGGGAAATAAGATGATAAATTTGTTCATTCTGGATTCACACAAAATTTTGATAAACCAAGAAATTATTTCATACTGGGTTCGCAGCAAATTTGTGGAGCTTGAATATTTTAGGAATAAAACTCAAGTATCAGAGATAATCGTAAACAAAACTCCCAAGCAGGTGAAAAAAGAAAACCCATTCGGTACCACTGAATAAGGAAGATTTTGGAAATGAATATAAAGTCAAAAAAAAAAAGGTTGCTGCTCTTTAGCCACTTAGACAATGAATACCTTGAAAGACAAAACAACACCAGGTTCCAAAACTGCCCCAGATCTCATTATCACACCATCACACACTATTGCATGTTTTAGTTTACAGCCGTCTTCAATTGTAACTTTATCCCAAATATAACAACCATCAATTGAAACATTTGATCCAATGACACAACCTTCCCCAATCACAGAATTTGATAAGTAAGTGCAGCTTCCAATTGTGGTGCCATTTCCAATCACAGCAAATGGGCCAATATGTGCAGAATGTGATAACCCAACATCTGTGAAGTATATTCAACACAATGTCAAGATGGTACAAAGGCATTGATGCAACTGAGATGGTACTGGAAATAAAATAGAGATCATGTGTAATTAAGCCAACAACACCAAAGAGAAACAAAAATGCTCAATAATAAAATGGTAAAGGTATTTCACCAACATAAAAGAATCACATCTAGAATTAGAAAGTAAAGACTATAAGAAGAACATACAAAAGTTACACTTGTAGATGAACGACTTTTAAGTTAGAAACCAGTATGATTGTTCCCCTAGATAAAAAGCATCTTCTGTTAGATCCTCCAGGGATTGGCCGGATTCCAGAAAGAATATTTGCATTTTTTAGCTTCACAAAAGGATGGAGGAAATACATGTGTAAGAGCAAGTTTTCTTGGGGAAAAAAAGTAACTTAGAAAATGAGCATGCACATCCTTCATTGATTGCAGAAAACAAAAATCATCCAGATCAAAATCGTTTTCTACAAGAGCCTCTATCAATTAGCCAAATTCCAGAAACAACACTAGCTTATTTCGAGCTTCAGAAAAGGATATAGGATTGTAGCCGGAAAAAATCCTCGACGCATCTTTACTTTTCTCAACACTGTGATAGCATAAACTTGGGATATCAAATATTATCTAGTTTGCTGTTATAGAAAAAAAAGTAATAAAGGGTCCAAACTAGTTATAAGTATGCCGACACCCAAGACTGGAATTATGTACAAGTATCGAACTGCTGAAAATTTTGAAGTTCTATGAATCCTCCAACTCACAATTTTACAGCAGTTACTGACATATTTAACGTAAAGCCGACAAATTTGAATGCAAATAACATGTTGGGGAACACCACTAAAGGGTTGTACCATTGTAACAGCCTTTATTTTTCTAGAAAATAAATTATTATTGCAACCGTCCTCCACCATACTTTAGTACAAAAGCAGGTGCAAACCATATAGATCTGCACTTATAGTACAAACATATAACAAATTTGACAGAAATGAGTTTTTTTCACCTGATGCTCTATATATTCCTTGTCTTTCAAGCCTGGTCACACAACTGCCGGAAAACTGGACATCGGGCACAAAAGGATAGGTCCATCTCTGGATTATATCTTTACTAATGGTGCCATAGCTCCGATAATTATCAACCCTAGTCGCATAACTTGCATGAATTTCATGGGTAAAGATTTTGTACCCCATTATCTGAAAAAAATAGGATTAGATGTGCAGTACAAATGGCCAAAGGAGGAAAACATGCTACAAATCTGTAGAGTAGTTCAAGATCATCATTGAAACCCCAGGTCCAGCAACAGAGGGGCCTCTAAACATTTCTAAAATCTCAGACCAACTATTTTTCTTATGGACCCATTTACATACATGCTGAAGAATGAATAATGTTTCCAAATGATTATCATGTTCATTTAGGAAGAAGATAAATCATTGCATTTTAGTGTTATGGAATAGCTTGATCCTAAGTTTGACTTCGGTCCACCAAAATAACAAACTCCAAAGAACCTAAAAAGATTTGCTACTCAATCATACATACATCATCAACGAGTAACCCCTTCACAAAGTGACGACGTAAATGTTGATAATCAAAATTGTCTGTGAAAAGGCTCAGCACTTCTGGAGAGCATATGTCAATATAGCAATCCTGCAAAAATCATTTCAAAAAGTGGAATATCAAGAGAACCAATCTTAAAAGAGATTTCACAAGCAACAAGTGTCCACTAAGCCTACATTATGAAGTTCAATATGAGTGACCTAAATTCGTGAGTGAAAATGAGCTTAGCTCTAAAACTCTAAAAAAATGTTGGTTTAATGCACAGAACACGGCGTTGGTATCCACGACATGCTAATATCCACTAAAAACCACCTCACATAAAAAGGTTCAATCAGATGCCTAAAATGATGGAGACAAGTTGATATGATAAGAAAATGAAGAGGGATAAAGCAAATGCAAGTTACATTTATTATTGCTCACATATTTTTCCCTTTGGTTAATATCTATATCATATAAAAAAGGGAGGTGATCGTCATGTAATAAGGAAAGTAAGGTGAATACTCTGAATACTAAGTGCCAGGTACTCACGTGGCTCTGTGTACATGATCAGGATTAAGTCCAAATGCTTGCGTAATTTCATTATCTATTAGAGACACAAGTGTTTAAGATAATTCAACAAAATCATTTTATTAGAGGGTTAGAGGGGTTTCAGTAAGTGGTCCAATGGTTGAAATGCAGAAAGCCATAAATCATAAGCTTAAAATAAACTAAAGGATCTGGAACCTGTTTGTCATTGTGGAGAGATATAGAGGAGTTATCAATCAGCAATCCCTTGTCTAGATTGACTGTTCCTTTCATATTATCAGACTTTTCCTCATAATGCAGGAGCTGCTTCGTATCAGGATCAATTGCCAGAAACAGCTCCTCGGTTCCAACACGAGATTGACGAGTTACTGCAGAAGGCTTCGACTGTTTAATCACCATTGTCATTACGGCATTACTATCCTTTCTTCTTCTTTCCTTGTGTTCTTTGAGTACCTGTGAAAGTGACATGTTGCTCACTGTATCTCCAGTAACAAGGACAAAATCTCCTTGTATCTGCCAAGAGAAACAAATATAATCAGTAATCTAATTATAAGCTCGTTGAAAGAAAAATAGTATGTTTCACAGATCGAATACTGCAACTCTTTAACAGAAACTCAAGTCTCAAACATAGATCAAAATGCTTATCTGTGCTAAAACTGTAAAGGCTAAAGTGAAGGAAGAATTTCTTATTTTGTTTGATTTTTCATAGGATTGACACAACCTTTTGTGGTGGATATTCTCTCACCCATATATTAAGGCAATCCATTGTTAGATATCAAATGATAAGCCTCTATGGCATGCATTGAACACAAAAGCGAGGTAAAGAATAAGGTTATTGCACTTCATATTGCAGCAAATTGTTAATGATCTACTTCAAAAGATGAATAGATAATTGGTGCAAGTTGTTTCTCACTATGAGAAAAATCAACCGAGGGGAGAAAGAACACCATATAATTGCTTCTATGTCACGCTTCCTCACTGAGATGGTTCAAATATGACCAGAAGTCGACAATGCCTACAACCCATGCTCAATATGCTCCTTGTTGCGACAAAAAGTGAAAATAATATGCATTTCAACTAGCATCCTTGCCTGCTTCAGCAGCATTTTTATCTTGACACGTGCCAACCTTATGCAAACTTACCTTCAATGTGACATTACACTTTCAAAAACTCTACAATCCACTAATTTCACATATTATTGGTGGTCTCACAAACTTATGAAGTCTCTAGAATAAATGACAAACATTTTCAGTCGATGTCTGCATCTCAGGTATGAGCCATGCGATCACCCTTCATATGCCGAACTAAGTTGAATGAATGTAGGTTTATTCAGATGCCAATTTATCTTTTCGCCTTTAACAACCAAAATAATTTTGCATGTCATTGCGAAGTAATCTTTAGTCTTACTTTTACAGGAACGAATCTAGGCACCATGGAAAGACTTACGAAAACAGTTTTTTGTGAGACTTTCTTTTAATGGAAAAACCAACTTTCAGAAAATAAACTGTAGTTGACTATTTCCTGTAACAGGAGTAGCTATAGAAAGAAAATACACAATAGCGTAAGAAATAATTCTGAAGCAGAAATCAAAATATCTTTATAAACCAAAAAATAAAAAATAGAAGCAATAAAAACAACATACCACATGCCTTTCATATATCAATCTTAAAGCATCTCCTGCACTGATGGCATTATGTGATTCTATCGTGGTGACTGAAAAGTTTGGTTTGCCAAACCAATTAGAGTTTTCCAAATACTCGATCACTTGCTTGGAATGTGCACAGCAGAACACAAAAACTTCTTCAACTCCAGCAGATTCAAGCCATGCTAACGTATAGTCAATCATGGGAGCATTGACGAGCGGCAGCAGTACCTTCAAATAACAAACGTATCAACTCACGCCAAAAGAAGTCGATTAACCTTCCAGCTGACAGCCACACCAGAACACTTGCATAATATACCAAAAATGAGTTGAGATATCACCATTCTATTAGCGCTATGACGAAAAAGAAGAGAGTAATATACAGCACAGTCATCTTATAGTTTTCCACATCATTTGCAGTGAATCACTGATTTGCATAAACTAATCAGTTCTCCAATTAATTATGCAGCGGAATACAGCCCACCGTAAGATTTCAAGCGTTAATCTCTTACTAAAACAAAATGATGGTAGCAACAGCAAAGCACATACTTTGGGGCGCTCGAGAGTGATGGGGCGAAAGAGCGTGGCAAAGCTATCGGCCAGTAAGATTGCCTGAAAGGGAACACGCGTCAGCTCCTCCGCGGCATCATCTTCTCCTCCCGCTCCTCCCTTGCTTCCCTTCTTAGCCGCCATTATCCTCCTCACGCCACCGCAGACGTTAGACTACTCCCGGCGAGACTCAGTTGCGAATTTTTCAGTTTAGTCTGTAATTTTAATTTTCTGGGGAAATTTCTTTTGATTCTAAATAAAATTACGTATAAAAACTAATAAAATATGTAATTAAAATTTAGGAATAAGAAAAAATATTTAATTTTTTGGTCAAAGCATGTAAAAAAAATTACATAATATTATTTATTTTCATTTTAAAAGTATTTTCTAAAAATTATTTTTTGGCAACTGTGGGGGCATAAACCCCGATTAAAGGAATGATAATTAAATGGATCATTTCTCTCCCAAACAAATATGGCTTCCCATTACGCCAACATTTTTCTGTCTGTCCTTTCATCCGAACTCGCCGCCCAAATCCACAGCTAATATTTGGGAGAAGAAATCTCATCTCTTGGTTTTCTCTTCACGCAGTTTGGACATGACTATGCAACACCATTGCCACTGAACTTCAACAAATATCGTTTTGTTTTATTATTGTTTTATAGAAACGTGGTTGTTGAATATGATTGGAATCATTGTTGCTTTTGTGCAACACCATTGTTTCATCAACTTAGTCAGCAAATTTTACTTTGTGTGATTGTTGTTTTGGAGAAATGTGGTGGTTGTTTTTGTGCAATCTCTTTCAAAAGGTTTTTAATTAATTCTAATATGTAGGCAGGTCATTTGTCAAATAAAGTGGACAGACTATATTTATTAGGTTGGCGGCAAAAACGTCTATAAAACGTGGGTTGGCATATTGACTAATAATTCAGACAGAAGACGGAAACACGTCTTCACACGAACAAGAGACTCTATAAATATAGATCTTCCTTTCATTCTGAAATCATCTCTTCTTCGAGTTTTTTCTTATTCTATAGCATTTGAGCTTAGTTCTATAATATTTATGAGTTGTTTGTTCTCTTTTATTAAGAGAGTGTGTGTTCTCTTTGGAAACACGGTGAGTGGTTGTACACCATAAAATATTATAATGGAATTCTTTTCATCTTGCCCGTAGTTTTTTACCCTAATAATTTTTAAGAGTTTTCCACGTAAATCTTGGTGTGGGACCAACATAACATTGTATTCTTGGTGAATGACAATATAGTATGATGTTCATGGGAGATTATTTGGTCTCTGTCTGCACACCACACCCTGTCACGCCATTTGGATCTTGGTTTTTTCTATACTATGCAATATTTACAATCTATTTTCATTTGTTAATCGTGTTCGTGAGCCGAAAATAGTTGTTGCGATTGACGTACTCAGGTAAACAAAAAGATGTTTAGCAAAAGCCTTTGTACAAAAAAATAGCCAAGAGGTACACATATACATGACATTTTTACTGATGAAACTTCATCTGACAGAAGCATGATTCCTCTCGAATATATTTGGAGTACGAAAGATGTTAAGCTGTTTATTGATACATTGCTAGTATGCGAAACGAGATGTGAAATGAAAATTAACAATTTTGGCAAGTCATAGAAAAAATATGTGCAATGAATTCAATTTCAAAGCAGAATTTAGACAGACTCCGGAACTAATGATTTAGAAATTTAACCAATTCAGGGCAGATGGGTGTAGATTCAAATATTTACGTGATAATTATGATGGACTAAGGTGTGACTCTGTAAATGAGAATGCTACTTGTACGTTATGTGATATATTTTGTTTAACATCAAAACAAGTAAGATCGTATGTGACTGTAAATTTGTGTTTATCAGATTTAAATGTAATGTGAAATTTTAAAATATTTCAGATAACATGCAGCAGAATATATAAGTTTGTAACACAAATTAATTTTAAGTAAATACGATTGACGAAATAAATTTTGCACAAGTATAAATACTTGCGCGGTGCCTCGGAGCAAAAATAATTGCTAGAAAACCACCGAATTTAAACAAAAACTAACACTAGTGATTCTAATCAAAAACCAATTTGCTCAACACGTTGAGAAAATCAAATGATTCTTAAAACAAATAACCACACTAAACAGTATTTAAGAAAATAAAACACGATGTCAAAACTGGAGCAACAAAAACAAATATTCAACCAACTATTTCACAGTTGTTGTCTGCAGATGTCTCCGACAATCACGACAACATATGGATTCAGCACTATTCGATCAGCAACAACCTTGTAGATTGTTTTCTCTAAAGTTTATGGCTTGCAAAAGTGCAATAGTATGTATGTGCTTCAGCGTAAATCAACACCTGAGATGAATCCTTTTATTTATAGCCCTAGAATTTATCAATAAGAAAGCCTGCACAATATGGAAAGTAAGAGTTTTGTTAGAAACAAACTCTTTTTAAACTAAGATTCCATATCACAAAAATCTTAGCATAATCATCACATTATCTAGAAAGGCAAAACTATAATTAAATATTCAAAATCATATCAACAAGAAAAAATTGATCTTGAGAAATAAATTTAATATAAAAATTATATTTTCCTTCACTACTGCTTCGGAGGAACAATGAACTATTTGTTTAAGGTACATATTTGATTAAGGTATTACATGTACAATGAAATTCATTTTAAAAGTAACATTTATGTTGGTGTTTAAAAAAAATTTATTTTAAGAAACCAAACATACTTCATAATTTTTTGTTGTGTGTTACATAATTTTATAAAAAAAAGTTCATTTGAAAGATAATATCACTCACGAGTTTGTAATCGAAGATTTACACGTGGAGCAAGAAGACATGAATGAAGCAATGAGCAAGAAGACATAAATGAACAATGAGGAAAATTTAATATTTACATATTAGTTATACATAATATACAAGAAATTTATAAAAATAAGGAATATATTTTTTATTAAATAAAATTTTTAATAATGAAAAAAATTTTAATCAAAAGAAAACTGAAATAAAATCATCAAATTATGATAAATTAAGTTTTTTATATTAAAAAATAATGGCCCATAAGAAAAAATTAATTAATTAATTTTTTTAATGTATAAATAATTTTTCAATTGTAGTTTTTTGAGAAAATGACATATAAATTAGTTTTGAAAAAAATAAGTTTTTGTTTTGTTCATATAACTCAAATATAATGAAATCATTTTTATTTTTGTTAAGATTCCATTTAGTTATTTCAAATCCTACCACATATCAATCTCGTTTTAAAATTCTATTATAGCAAACACTCAAAATAGAATTTCCAATTCCAAATCTCACCAATATTCCATTAAATCCATGAACCAAACACTAAATATAGACGTTTTGGTGGAAGAATTAAAAATTCAAACTAAAAAGCACTAAAATAGGTTGCTAAAAGGCGAAATGATATAATTAATAATCCAATACTAAAACGCATGCATAGTTGAAGCTCTAAGTTATATTTACCGCATCGAATATAGACGAAAATCTTGTTAGGGAGCATTGGGAGTATCTGTCTTTTTCTAAAAAAATAAACATTTAAAAGGGGGAAAAGGTCTACTTAGATGCCACAATCTCACATATTTCATCCATATCCATGGACACATCCCATTCATATTGACTCAACCATAATAGGAAAGTAAGGATCCATAATAAGCAGACAATATTGCAAGCAGTAATTTATTTTATTTTAGGTAACTAATAATGCACTTTCATCATTATCAAGTAAATGACAGAGAGGGCGAGTTGTTTGAATTTGCAGCTCAGCATTTGCAATTGAAAGCACATTTTATTTTGTCAAGAACCATGTTCAAGCAGCTGCTTGGGACTTTTGGGTCTCTTGTTTCCACTGCTCATCAGTCAGAGCTTTTGTTATGGAAAGGGCGTGAATTTCTTTCATCTCTTCCGCTAATGCAGCATTCACCATTCGATGCCTCTCCAACAATCTTTTGCCCACAAATTGTTCTGAAACAATCTCGACTGTGAAGCTTGCACCACATCTGAGAGCACAACGGATGTTGATTGTTTATGCAATGAACTTACGAAGAATCAGATTAAACCTAAAAAGTGAATCACGTGAGAACGTACCCTCCAGATATGTCGATGACCTCCTGAAACGAGGGGTGATAGTATGAAAAAATGAGATACAAAAACAGGATAGAACAGATCAGCAAGAGTTTACAGCAAATTGTGGTAGAAATAGAAAGATGGAGTTCATTCTGAAAATTTGAAATATTGGTTACAAATGGTATTCCACATAATGTAGGTGTGATGCATATGGCATACAAGTCATTGCTCCAGATCACTAGGACTCCAAATTGCATCTAAAAAAAAGAAAAGATAGGGGCAATCGCCCTCCAAACTCCCTTATGTCTTGTTTTTTTTTCAGGATCCGTACTTGTAACCCCTTCACCTGCATATCCCCCACATTTCAACGAAGAAACATCTCCAATGGGAAGGCGACATATTTAAGCTAGCACTTTAAGCTTTAGCTCTCCACTTAGAAACACCTTAAATTTCGATAAAAAAAACATAGACTTTGACTCTGTAGCATGACCAGATAATCTAAGAAGCATGAGCTAATAGAAACTTGGGTGGTTCCAATCAATTGCCTTCAACACCTCCCATGCACTCGATGGCGATCCATTTCAAATGTCAGACATAGCTCTAGCAATCACTCGATACAACACAAGCTGCTTTTAGAATTAATCGTTAGACCACACAATGAATTATACAATTTTCTTCTTTAACAGACAGAACACAAGAAATGTGTGGCATTATGGCCCTCATCCACCATAAAAATTCACCCCTGAATGGCCACAGCACTCCTTAATCGAAATATCGCACAAAATCATGATATTGCCAGTTATCTTAAGCCTCCTCTTCTCCGAAAAACACTTGATATTTCATTCAATTCTATTATGTAAAGTCATCTTGGTTATGATTGTCATAACAGACGGATTCAGCCATTGTTATTAGAACCAAAATGTGGAGTCAAGCGCGTGGGGTAGGCTCAGCCACAATCTGCCAAGACAAAACTCAGGCAAAAGAAAGAAATCCCTACTACAAGCTTATTTTTGAAGGATACAAGCAAAGCAATCAACTTTATGATATCTGTCACAAATAAAATACTAAAAAACCCACTTCGCTAATTAATTACACTGTAGACTAGTGATTTAGATCATTTCAATCTTTCCCACAGCACACGGGAAAAAAAACGCAAACCAAACAGAATATAATTAAATTAAAATACATTAAAACCTTGCAAACTGAAAATAAAATGGAGAATCAGTTTAATAATGTCAATCGAATGCAATCTGCTGCGAACATTTCCAACGTTTTAATAATGCTAAAATCCAAAACCCACGAAACAAATATCCATAAATCACGTATAACAACAAGCAATACTAGATAAGAGCGATTACAAGATGAGATGGATTCATCGTTGACTTCAGGGTTGATTCGACCTGCTCCTTCGTCACCCCCATTTTCCGCTGTGTGTATTTCGAGTGTGTTTCGGTGCGTGCCCGCAAATATTGTAAATGGTGCGTGCAAGTCGAGCTTGAGAGGAATTGCATTCGGAATCGGGATTGGATTCAGAGGATATATCTTTTGAAAATATATATTTGATTAAATAAAATATATACATCATAAAAATGGAAGTATAAATAAAATATTTCTTTTAGAAAAAATGTTTTATAAAAATTATATGTTGTACTTTGTACAGTTGAAATTAGATTTGACTATGAAATAATTCAATATTGACATGAATTTAAAATTTATCACAGCATGTCGAAAAATAACCAGTTAAAAATTTGAAATTCGTTATTAATTATACTGAACAAGCCTGTGTATTTCAAATTCTTCTATTTAATTGCTAATTTAGAGTTTTGTTGTTAATATATTCAGATATATATATGAAAACATAAAAGATTAATTAATAATTAATTCCTTCAATTAATAAGTTGGTTGTTAATGAGAGAAAAAAAAAAACAAAAACAAGCTATTTAGAATTTGCAAATGAAAACAATCTCACTCTGAAGTGTGTGGGGAATACAAAAATGAGTAGTTTTTTGATACTGTCTCACGAATCTTTATCTGTGAGACGAGTCAATTATACCGATATTCACAATAAAAAGTAACATTCTTAGCATAAAAAGTAATACTTTTTCATGGATGACTCAAACAAGAGATCAGTCTCATAAAATATGACCCGTGAGACCGTCTCACACAAGTTTTTGCTGCAAAAATACATTATCTTATGTTTGGATTAATAGATTTGTTTGAAACCATAACTATTATCGAAATTCTATTACTTATATGAAATAAATTGAAATTCACTTGTGTCGTACTTGGATTAATGTATTCGAGATAATGGATTTCAAATTATTTGAATTGTTCGGATGGAAAAAATTAAACTCGTTTCAAATTATGTAATTATGGTTGATTTTGAATATACTAACGATAATCTGATAAAAAAAAACTCATACAAATGTGTGTTCATGTTCCATCCTCTATTTAATTTTTCTGAAACGACGTCACATGTTCGAAATATTTTCCAAAATTACAGTGGAAAATAAGTTATTAACCAGTTAGAAAGAAAGTTAAACTAAATCTATTGCTTCGAAATGATATTCTGTGCATTAAATCCAATGGGGTATCCGTATTTTGTTCATATTTTTTCTAAATCGTGGTAAACATACATTAATTTACTTTAATAACTCAATTAAAGTGTCAGATATCCATATTATATTTCGAAGATAATCGAAATTCCCATTTAAAAAAAAAGCATGTGAGTTTAAATTGTTAATTGAAAATCTCACTTAACGAACTTAAAAGTATAAACATTAAACAATAATTTTGATTTAAATTTTGATACAATGTTTAAGATATTAATTAATGAAATCTCATTCTTATATATTCATTATTGACTACACTGTAGGCATATTATATACAATATTTTTTATAATTAATTTAATTTATATTTAAACGAGATCAAAATATACTTATAAGAAATATCGATGAACTATATTGTAATTTGATATATGAATTAAAAAATAAATAAATAAAAGAACAAGAAAAAAAGAGCAATAGTAGAAATTGAACTACAAATTGAAGTTTAGAAAACAAAAGCTCCATCCGCTAAGTTGTATGTGTCTTGCATTAAAGTTTTAACACTTTATTAATATGTATAATTATTAAAACAGACCATTATATTAAAAGTTAGTTACTCTAAGGATATCACACTTAATAATATATTAATAGTATAGATATATTTATTTATTTTTTTGAGTTGATGAAAATGTTTATTGTAATTCGTTTCAAATTTAAATACTCGTTCTGAATTTTGGGATCAAATAAGCTATAAGTCATGGTTAAAACCATTACAAAATCCTGTTGTTATATATTAAACATCAAATATTTTATACTATTTGGTTTTGGTACTCAAAATATATTTTAAAAAATATTCCACCTAAAATATGGACTATATATTGGCACTATATAATAAAAATATCAAGAATTTTAAAAATTACTATAATCTACTAATTTTCTTAAATAAAAAAACCATTCACATTAATTTTTTTTAAAAAAAAACACAAAATAAATAAGTAAAATTTATTTTTAAAAATTTTAAATACAAAAAAATAACACAAAAAATTTTAAAATAAAAACTGTATATTTTATATGAATGGTTATTTTCCAAATTGCTGAAGATAATTAATCATTAATTTTAAAACGAAATGAGAGTGATTTCACTGATCTGATTGAAAAACATTGGAAACATATAGACCTCAGTTGTTAGCGATCAATTTCCGCTGTTTAAAATTTGGTAGGAGTTGGAAAATTTAGGTTAGACGAAACAAAAGGATGGGCAGCGAAGCAGGAGGCGGAAGCGGGGGCGGGGGCGGGGGCGGGGGAGGAGGAAGAGACGGGGACTGGGAGTGCAATGGCTGCCGCAACAGAAACTACGCCTTTAGATCATTTTGCAATCGGTGCAAACAGCCCCGCCTTCTCGTTGATACCAAAACCCCTTCCGATTCCAAGTGGCTTCCACGAATCGGCGATTGGATCTGCACTGGTACTTTCATTTCGAATTTGTTGCCTTTTAGTGCCGGCAGCGTTGTTTTGTTGGGGAAAGCTTGTAATATGCTAATTTACTGTCAGTTGTTTGTGTGTGCTTTCTTTTAAACTATCGTCAATTAATCACCGAAGTACTGCTCCTTTCCATGCTTATCAGTAAATATGTGGAAGTAGTTCAACTTTATAACGGTATATAAACCACAGTATTTTTTTCTCTACTTAAATGTCTTGCTTTCATGCTACTAAATATTGTTCATGATCACGTTATTTTTTTAACTGTATGACTGTAAATGGTTTGAATCTCTTTTAGAATCTGTGGGAAAATGTGATGAATCTCTTTTTCAATCCGTGTTACTTATTCAAGTCAGTCAATCAAGAAACTTGATTTCAAATTGGTTGAGTTGTTTTCTGCTTTCTGAATGTGTATTTTGGTATTGGATGGCGGTTTGGCGTGTGATCTCTTCGCATGTGTCTTCTCCATGGCTACAATTGGTGTGGATGTGTATACTATGGATCGATAGGTTGCACTAACAACAATTATGCATCAAGAGTAAACTGCAAAAAGTGTGGACAGCCAAAGGAGGTAGCCGCAATGCCAGCTATTGCAATGCCTGGAGCTTCAGTCCATACTCATCCAAATTATTTTGCCAGGGTTCAAAGAGGAGTGGAACAAATGTTAGGTGTTGGATCTCTCCAACAATCTTTGAGCTCTGGTTGGCCTCTTGGAGGGACTGATGAGTATGGAATCCATTCTGCTGATCCCTATAGTCTTCAGCCTACGTGGTCTTTGGGTGGGAACGGCATGCGCATGCCCATGGTTCCATTTTCTAGTCAACCAGATAACATGAATCCTGTTCCAAATGGATGGCGTGCAGGTGATTGGTTGTGCCCTTGTGGCTACCACAATTACTCTTCACGTGCACAGGTATGCAGAGTGTTATATGTTGTGGTGTAGGAAAATCATTTTCATGATGTAGAGTCGAAAGTCTATAATGACAGACAATATATGAAGTTATAAATTATTATGTGCTAATTATTGATGTCGAGATGGAGGGAAGGTTATCGGTTTAAAGAGATTAATGTAGGCTGCCAATTACAAGTGTATATAGCTTGGAGAATTTAAAGGATGTGTAATTTTAGTCCGTTAAATCTCATTAAAATATCGTATCTTTAAGGATTTGGGATCCGTTTGGGTATCACAGGTTCGTGATGATAAGGAGTGTCAACATTTAAGATAATAGGAAGCATTAAGAAAAGGTTTTTGGCATTAAACTTACTGAATTTTGAGAATTGGGTGGCATAAATATGCCCTGCACTCAGACCAGCTGTCTGCATTTGAGTTCCAGGTGTTAAGCACTCTCTTACCACACCCGCGATCAAAATTCAAAAAGGTACTGTTACTGTGTGATGATCCATAATCAACATCTCGTCATCTTTTTGGGTCTCAGTCATTTTGCTGTTGCAGTTGCCAGTCAGTCTAGTATTAAACTTGATTAGTTCTATTTTGGTAGGATTATGACCAACAAAAGTTGTGAGTGGGATCAAATATCCTCATTGTTCTATTTCATATATTAGATTAGATATTAGATTTTATTTCATCTTAGTCTACTGTATTTGATGGTCTCTAGAGGCCTAGGTTGTTGCTACAGGTATTGAAGAAGGCATTTCCAATTCCTAAATTTGCCTCCTTCTAGGGTGCATTTTTGAACTTTTGATTGGTTTCTTGAGAGTGAAACTAATTTAACTAATCTACTTATTGTGCAAAAGTTCTTTTATATTTGATGAAACTATATTTCTCATATGCATTGGTTGCCGTCATTTTTAGTGCAAAAAGTGCAATGCTCCTACACCAACAGAGACACCTTCATCTCTCATGAATGCTGCGGTTACAGGTTTGTTTATTCATTATGTCTGTTTATAGTAGCGTAATACTTGAGGAGGTTTGTAAAGTCATTGATGCTTTGGACACATTATTTAGTTTCGAATATCCTGTTAACATCACAACCTTAATTATTTTCTTTTGCTTTAGGGGGTTTGGTGGTGAATTTTTCTTGCCCGGAAACTATTTAAAATGTTTTTTTTTTTTGCTGAGTGTTGTTTGATTTTTGCCCATGGATATTTCATTTTCACAATGACTACTAGCATTGAAGCCATCGGTGATTCCCTTTACTAGTTCCTTCCCTCTAAAATCTTGCCATTGCACTTTATAGGGATGCAGTATATATTGCCTCACTGAAATTATCAGTTGGTTGGTCATTTGAATAGACAACACATGTTTTGATGATTCACAAACTACTGGGATTTCAAAGGTGTCGTAATTGAATAGTCAACCATAATCCTCAATCGGTCAACTATTTTAACTTTTAACAAAAAAATAATCAATTTTGGAATCCTATACCGGTTCCTGTGCTGAACAATGCTATCCAACATATCCTTCTGTCGCAATTAAAAAAAAGAACTCCATCATATCTTGCTTCCAAAACCACTGTTGTTTACCAATGCTTCTAAAGAAACAGTAAAATTGGAGTGAGAAAGGGAAACTGGAATAAAAGCTGCTAAGCTGAACAGTAGTAACTCCTGCAATCACTGTCTTCAACTCCAGGGTGCCATGGGCTGACACAGGCTTCAGATCGTCATATTGAAAACATTAAGATAACTATAACCCACTGACTAATGTGTTTTCTGATCAAAGTTTTCTTGTGTCAGATGTATATGGTTTCTGAAGTTCTTGCAACTTTTGAAAAAGGTATGGTATTGGTGGTTTTGGGCTGTGTGATTTTAAGGGAGGAATGATATTTTTGTGGTTTGAGGCTGTGGAGGTGGCGGTTACATTTTATAGAACGAGTGAGTAAATGGCAATTTTATCCGTGATATGGGGTGTGTCAGGTTTTTCTTGTTGGGGGTAGGGATATAGACAAGTAAGGGAAAATCAGTGATGTCCGCCTACTTTTCACTGCACTTGTACTGTTGATTTATATATTGTGTAAGTCTTCTGCTAACTTTGCCACAAGTTCCTCACTTCTGTACCTTTTGTGTTGAATATTTCAAAACTGTGCTTCTTCCGCTGCATAGCTGGATGGGCCTTATCATCTAAGCAAGCACGCAATCTTATGTTATTTTCCTTCTATTGAAGCTGTTGGAACAAAACGTGTGGCATCTGAAGAATTTGCAAACAACTGGGACAGCAAGAGATTAAATGCAGGACGAGTAAGAGACTGATTTGATCACCGGGTTCATTTCACACGCTGAAAGATGAAATCTTTAATTTTGACGTGGGTCCCTTGCATGCTTTATTTGATGAACTCTCAGGCATATGGGATGCAGCAAGCATCTTCTGCACTGGAGCCATTCCAAGTGTCTGGTTACCCCACCATTTCCAGTGGAACCTCGGCGATGGCTTCAAATTTGCAAGTCAATTTTCAAATGTTGCCTGTATCGGCAGCACCCGTGCTCCTTGGGAAAGGGTAAGACAGGATCTTATTAGATGTAATTGTTTCTAGCATATTTGTGTATACTTTCAAAGGAGATCATCATCCAATTTTTTTTTTGGGTGCTTATTTGTTCCTCTTCTTTTCCACGTGGAGTCTGTCTTCTCCCATTATGTTTTCGTTTTGTATGATTTGCAAGTTACATCACTAGGTCATGGAATATTTCAACTATAGTATTGCCATTAAAGTAAATCTTACTCATCAAATCCATCGTCTGAAAGTTTCATAGAGAACATATCCCCATCCCACTTATTATTCACCATTAATCTGTATTGACAATATATGCCTGTTGTATCTGCAGAGCTAAGCAGTGGCGTAATGGGGATTGGATGTGCTCAAATTGTAACAATCACAATTATGCATCTCGAGCTCAGTGTAACAGGTGAGCGAGTGAGATGAAATTGAAACATATTTTCACTAGCCGATTATTTCTTAGCATGTTTACTTGGTCATCAACTTGTCAAGTGACGGAATGACCTAAGAACTCCACGCTGATGAAATATCATTAGGCTACATTTTGGTTGCAAAGTAAAGCATGGATGGTAAATTTTCATCCACTGGATTAGTAGGAAAAAAGTTTGGTTCACTAGTAACTTTCCTCATGGTAACTACTTAGTCAACAAATTATCGTGTAAAACGTGACGAAACTGGGAACGCCCAACCGCTAGTCAATGATATTTTTTCAAATTTCTGTGCATTGAGAACTTTTCCTCATGGTTTGCTTCTGTTGTTTTTCAAATTTCTTGGCATTTTTCTTCTGTGCATTGAAAACTCATAATTTTGCCAAGAAAAATAATAGCTACGTTCGATTCAGTGTGATACTGTAAAATGAGCTCCATAATTTCTTGCTTTGAATTTGCAGGTGCAAAACTGAGAGAGATGATGCAATTGCTGAGGCAGTGAGTGTTGCATAATTCACAACTTGTGAAGAGCTAAATATTAGTTATGTACTATATTGTTCTGAAATTAGAAGCTTGGACATTGGTTAGTCTTCGTACTTGGACTCTTGGAAGATGATGTGTGTTGTACGTTAAACTTCGTTTTGTTTTTTGAATTTTTTTTTCCAAAATCAAATATGGTTTTTTTTTTTATAGATGAAAAATTTATGACAATAGAACCCCAACCGCTAATAATGATATTTTTTCTTTCATAAAAAGTTAGCGCTTTAACGAGGGAGATAAGTTTATTATGGGTTTCGAAATTGCAATTAAAAGCTCGATACAATTAAATCTATTTAGAAGTAGTTGATTTGTATGTATTTTTTACATTAGGCACCGAATTAATAGAATGACTTTTCCCAAACGAAACCGATTTACTCAAGATAATTGCACAAAGCAAAATCGGAATATTCACGGAAAGTAAAATTTTTCATACCAATCTTTTGTTTGTTTGATTTTGATTAAAAAAAAAAAAAAAACTGTTTTGTATCGGATTAACTAAATATCATTTATCAAAAATCTTTATTATAATCAATCCACACTATTATATAATACATATACTTTAAGAAAATCAAACAACCATATTTTTATAGTTAAAAAATTCTATAAATTATTATTTTTTTCTTAAAAAAGAATTATTTTTGATACTAAATACCTAATTTATCAAAATTTTATAACTTTATTTTTAATTTTATCTTTATAAACTTTATATTCTTTTCATTTCTTAAAAAAAAATTATCTAATTAAAATAAATTTTTTCTTTGATAAAAATTATATGAGTATTTATATAAATATTAATAAAAAATATAAAAATAAGCAATTTAATTTTTTAAATATAAAAAAAATTATTTTTAATTGTGAAAGTGAATTATTATCAACCGCAAAATAAAATTCCAATCCACCAAATCCATTTGTTTATACATCAAATCAGTAAAGTCGAATACAAAAGTCCCAGCGTCAAAATTCACAATAAACCGGAGTTCAAATTGAAGTCTTCACCACCTTTAGATTTTTCTCCGACCTAATTTTTTTGCTTTTCATCGATCAATGACCTCAGAGATGGACCAATTTCTGCTTAAATACAACGCTGAAGAACTCCGAATTGCCGCTGAATTCTTGTCCAATTGGCTGCCTTTTCTGTCCCCGGGCCTCTGCAAGACCTGCACGCTAACTCTTTCCGATCACATCCGATCTCTCGATTCAGGTTTGCGTGCTCTATTTCTGTAGTCTTTCTAACTTATGTATATGCGCACCTTTAAGTTGTTATGTTCTCTGCCCGTTCACTGAATTTATAGCGTCATTTTTTTCCTTAATTGTGCAAGTTGAGTTTTTTTGGGTCACAACTAATGTAAATTGGAAGATTTTTTATGCGACCCCTTTGCGGAATCAGTTTTTTGTTAAAAAAAGAAACAATAAATTTGCGAGTGGTTTTTTTTTTTCCCCTTTTTCTTTTGGGGATAATTGTTGTTTCTTTTCAGTTTTTATTCCTATCATCAGGGGAGTATTTATCTTGGGGTTTAATTGGTTTTGAAAAGTATATCTGCAATGCTGGGTTTTTTGGTGTCAAGGGTCTATAAATGTTAAAATTAGTTTTTTCTTCCTGTTATTTAAGATATATTTGTTTTTTCCCCTTTAAAATTGCGGGACTGGTACAATGCACGTTGTAGGCGTGTTGCTTATGAGGATTTAATTTCTTTTCAATTATGTTCTTTTGTAGATTTATGAATTAACAAGCCAACTGAAAAGAGATATAGATATGGACTTTTGTTTCTTATAAAAAAAAAAGATATAGATATGGACTTTAAAACAAAATCCAAGAGCTTATCTTTTAGAATTTTTTACCAACAAATAATGTTATATAAAATGGGAGGATTAAATGAATAAAAATTTGAAAGAGTAATCGAAAATGACAACAAAAATAAAGGTCTGGTTAGATATCTCAGTTCTGGTTAATCAATCTAGATCATCCTTCAGAGTGGCCACTGGTGTGATAGCTGCTCCACCTTTCCAGCTGAGTAATTATTCCAGATTCCTGTTTTTGATTATCCTGTCATTGCATAATTCCCCTTCACAGTTTGATTTGTTCATTTGTTAATGTGCTTTTCATTAACTAGTTTTTATCATGATTCTTTTTATCCCCTTTCATTCAATTATTAATTTTGAATTATCGGATTGAATGCTGACAATGAATGCATTATCTGATGATTTTGAACTCTTACAAACAGAAGCTAATGTCACTGTTTCGACTCCTGTTATCATGGATCATCAACATTGCGTGGAATATCAGGGTAATTGTAGTACCCATTCCACTGGAAGTAGGAAAGATAGTGTGGATGATAACGATTGCGCAGAAACATTTTCATTGGGCAGTTGGAAAGATGAGGCTGATGGGTTGTCCGAACATCCAGTTGAAGAGTCATCAACTAGTGACTTTATCCAGTCAGCACCTCTTACGAGCACTCCAGTGAAGAAGTCTTGTGTTAATGTGGCTCAAAGCCCTGGGGTGAAACAGTCTTGGGATGATGTGGCTCAAAGCTCACAGATGAAGAAGTCTTGGGCTGATATGGCTCAGGGAGATGAGCTCGAGGAAGATGAAGAGGACGAACAGATTAATAAGTTTGTCAATGCCAATGCCAATGATTTTACAGGGGATGGAACGTCACCGAAGGAAGCAAAACCGAAGGTGAAATTGTCCAGGGATCAGAGAGAATACATTCGCTTTGGCAGTGTGAAAAGGAAGAAGGATTTCATATGTCTGGAAAGGGTTACTGGGAGAATAGTAAATGTACTAGATGGGCTGGAGTTACATACTGGTGTTTTCAGTGCTGCAGAACAGAGTCGGATTGTTCGGTATGTTGAACAGCTTCAAGAGATGGGAAGGAGTGATCAGTTGAAAGGTGAGTTCTTGACATATAGTTCTCCAACATTCTAGAAGTTTGGTGATGAAATAGTATATGCTTTTCGTATACTTCAGCCTTGTGGTTTTTTGATTGGCTGGCTTTGTTTTTATGGGGTTTGGTTTAATGGCTTCAGTTTTGTCTGGTTTAAGCTGCATAAATTTTGAAGTTATTTTTGTCCGGAAGGAGTGGTTAACTTGCTGGTTTTTACCATCAGGAAAAGTTAATCTAGTTGCACGGACTTAATTTATGTTTCTAGATGCAAAGAATTGGATGAATCATCATTGGTGAAACACAATTTGCTTTGTTTTCACAAACTTGCAATATAGCCCTCGAGTTATGAAAATACTAGGCACCTTAGCCTTTTGGTTGTTAGTGATACTCATGATTGTCAGGATCTAGATTGATCCCACAATCTAAAAGGTATAACCTGGATTGTATTTTGTGATTCTTTTAAGGTAAGGTAATCAAATTCTTTCAAATACTGTATTGCAGTGAAATCTTGCTCCTAATCCGTACATCACTATCGGACTATCCTACTCTAGATCATACCGATTCAGGTTGAATTAACTCATCCAGCCAACTTGCCTGGAGTCCACCGACGCCAAAAATAAGTTGAATTGCACATTTAGTTAAAGGCATTTTTTATAATCTCGACGACTTCTTGTTCTTTTGTAATCACAACATTGTAGTGTTTCCCAGCATAAACTTTACCCTACCTTCTAAAATCTTGGGGAGAAAATATTGTCACCCTTTTATTATGACACCATCAAATCTGATGATAATATTTTACCCGATACTTCGAAAGTTCATCCATATTTTTTAGGACTACATTTTCCGTGCCTATCCAATGCTGCAACCTGGCCAAACTGCATATTTATTAATACCTGCGATAAATTCTTATATGGCTGAACGCCTGAAACTAGTGGATGATGGAAGTAGGGGTGTAGATTGGTTTTAATTGTCTGGTTCGGTTCAGAAACCGATAAATCGAACCTAGCCGCATGGTTTTAATTGGTTTTTGGTTAATCATGGTTTGGGTCGGTTTTAAAATTAACCAAACCAAAAAATTTGGTTTCATTCAAAGTTTAGATGATGGTAGAGTACTTTCGAAAATAAAGTAACCGATTTTGAAGATTTATATTTTTTATCTTAAACTTGTCATGTTTTACAATGTGTTATTAAATGCGTCGGATCTTTGTATATATGTTGATATTCGTATATTTATAATACTTACACTAGACATTTTAAAATATGTTCAACAATAAGTAAAGTATAAAACTTGAGATCATATTCAATACTAAAAACCGATCATTCAAATCGAACCGAATCAAAATCTTAGTTTTGGTTTGGTTTGATTATTAATAATTTGTGGTTTGACTCGTTTGTTATTCAATAAAATTGATAAACTTCGCTTGCTTTGAACTTAATAAAAAACCGAACCAAACCATACTTGAAAGCCCCTAGATGGAAGGATGTGATTGAGAGTGGATTGCTGAAATTTGTAACTGCAATTCCATTTGATAATTTCTTCTTATTTTTGTTTTTCATGTATATGAAGCCTTTGTTCGAAATTTTATAAATCGAACCAAACTATGCTTGAACACCCCTAAATGGAAGGATGTAATTGAGATGGTTCAAAATGGCGATTTTGGTTTGCTGAAATTTGTATTTGCAATTTCATGTGATAATTTTTTTTATTTCGTTTTCATTTGATAAAAAGCTTTTGTTCGAATGTTATGGAAGGATGTAATTGAGAGGGCTCAAAATGGCGAATTTGGATTGCTGAAATTTGTATTTGCAATTCATTTGATAATTAATGAAGCCTTTGTTCGTATTTTTGTAAAAATCGAACTAAACCATATGTGAATACCCTAGATGGAAGGATGTAATCCAGAGGGCTCAAAACGGCGAATTTAGATTGCTGAAATTTGTATTTGGAATTCCATGTGATAATTAATGCAGCCTTCGTTCGAACTTTTGTAAAAATTGAACCAAACAGTACTTGAATACTTTAGACTGAAGGATGTAATTGATAGGGCTCAAAATAGCGAATTTGGGTTACTGAAATTTGTATTTGCAATTGCATGTGATAATTTCTTTTTATTTCATTTTTCATTTCATATGAAGCCTTTGTTTGAACTTTTATAGAAATCGAATCAAATCAAATCATACTTGAACACCCCTAGATAGATGGATTAATTGAGAGGGCTCAAAATGGCGAATTTGGATTGCTGAAATGTGTATTTGCAACTCCATCTGATAGTTTCTTTAATTTCATTGTTCATTTCATATGAAGCCTTTGTTCGGTTTTGGCATTAAACAAAGTGATACCAAGATGAAACCAATTCTGATGCTCTTGAAAGCTAAAACTAAGTATAAAAAAGCACGCACCTATACTAGGCTTCATGGTAAAAACTAAAAATTAAAGACATACTATTTTTAACGTTATAAGAAAAAAATTTAAGAGGTTGTTTTTAATGCCCGAATCTGAATTTTCAACTTGAAGAGTTAATCTAACCATGAATTTTCCGCTATGAGGTTATTTACTTAATTCAGATTATGTTTACTCATTAATATCATGTATCTGTTATTCCTTTACTTCCCCATTTTTTTATTTCTAATTTCGTAGATGGAGTATTCCATATTATGTCTGATGCTTTCTATTTATGATGATGAGCCTAACCTAGTTTTTGCTTTTGAAAGTAAAGTGATCGATTGTATAAGAGTCTTATCAATTGTTTGACTCAAGCATTGTGACATGGAATTTGTGAAAGTATTTTCTTAAACATTGTTGTCATCAACATCAAAGAGAATAATAAACATGGACAGGAGGGGATGGCACAATTTGAACCAATGGGTATTGATAAAATTTCATTTTCCTGTCTTATGTTGGCTTAGTCAACCAAATTTGTTCATTTGTTAACGTACTACATGGATCTTATCGATTATGACACTGTGACATTAAGTTGTAATGTTAAAGTTGCAATTCGGCACTTAAATTGTTATTTTCTTGTTTTTGTATTGTGGGCCCAACCCAAGGAGTTATATGCAATATTTTCAAAGTTATAACGAATATACTGCTTTCTCCTTTCTATTTTTAGATCGCACCTACTCTCAGCCTCGAAAGTGGATGAGGGGAAAAGGACGTGTAACACTCCAATTTGGTTGCTGTTACAATTATGCCTCTGTAAGTTCCTCGTTGCTTTGGCTGTTGAAATTTTTTTTTTGTTTTCGCATACGTGATACGACTGACTTCATCAGTCCTCAATTTAACTCCGCTGGTGACAGGATAAAGTTGGTAATCCACCAGGCATCCTCAAGAATGAAATTGTAGATCCTTTACCTCATCTATTCAAGGTTATGATAAAAAGGCTTGTTAGGTGGCACGTTATACCTCCATCTTGTGTTCCTGACAGCTGTATCGTCAATATTTATGAAGAAGGAGATTGTATACCACCTCATATTGATAATCATGACTTTGTCAGACCATTTTGTACTGTTTCATTTCTCAGTGAGTGTAAAATAATATTTGGATCAAACTTGAAAATACTTGGTCCTGGTGAATTTGCCGGTTCATTTTCTATCCCCCTACCAGTCGGGTAAGCCTTTATTTTATATAAATTAAAGTGTTTGGTTGTGTCCTCAACTGATCAGCTGTTTTAAACCTCTCTAGGTCGGTTCTTGTTCTCAACGGAAATGGGGCTGATGTGGCTAAACACTCTGTGCCTGCAGTTCCCACAAAGAGGTACCATTCTTTGAAAATATACTTTTTCTTTTCATTTTTTTTCCAATCATGCTAAATCTTATTTGTTCGTCTGCCAGGATATCAATTACCTTTAGGAAAATGGATAGATCTAAATGGCCCGTCGATTATGTCCCTGAACCTGATCTGCAAGGGCTGCAACCGCTGCCAGATCACGTGGATAAATCAAGGAAATATAGTGCTTCAAGATCCAGAAGTTCTTTGAATAAGCCAGCTGGCGGAAGAGAGCAGGTAGACAGAGGTAGGGGATTGAATAGTGTACATTTGGATGCTCGTCAATCAGGTCAAAACCCAACAAGGAGGTTCAGTCAGTAGGCGAAAGTTTTGAGTAGGTGTGGAAATTTGATGAAAGTGAATTTTATTATTACAGCTCTAACAAGTGTGACTTCTATCATTTTTTTGTGAGAAAGGGAGGCAGTTTGCATACAATTGTACTAAATATACTGGTTATCCACTCAAGAGATCATGAGGTATCACTTTGGTCATCACTGCAAAAAGTTTGGTTGGCATATAGTTGTAGCAGCCGTATGAGTTGTGCTTGTTTTTAAACTTCAAGTGTGTGGTTTTTATGTTGAAAATGATCTGGGGAAGTTCATGTTAGTGTGATTGCTTTCAGCAGTGGACCTAGGTAGGGTGGGTGGGTGGTCATTGTTATTTAATAGAAAAAAACTGATGAAATTTGGAGGATGTCTATCCTGTTTGTTTCCTACTTCATTGGCTCCTTCATGTATTGTCAGCTTGGTCGAACTTCGACTTATCAAATTTGCAGAACATGTTTACCAGAAAACTGGATTCATGTTGGTCGCCATCAAATGTTTGATAGAGGGAAATACCAGAAACTATTTTCTTCATTTCTACACCTGGAATCAACATTAGGCCTCAACTTGTACATTTTTTTTGGGTATTAAAATCAAGATTGATGAAACACATCCTCCTTATTTGAGTTGATTTTTTGTATTATTGGCCTCTTATTTTAAGATTGAACCTGACCAAATTGAATGGTCCTATCTTGTAAAATCTCATACTTGGTTTAGGCTTGAGGTTTTGGTGCATTGATAATTGGTATCACAAGAACTGTTTATATTTTATGTTACTTGAGATGGATATGCTCACATGCTTGGTTCAAATTGAGTACACTTTGATTTTGAATGTTAAATTTAGTAATGACTATTGAGTTTTATTTTAAAAATATTAGAGCCTTCCTCGTTATCAAATATTCTATTTGTTCTTTTTTTGTGATTGTTGATATTCAATTTTAATGTTCAGTGATGAGTTTCTTTATAGTTGATTTTTATCAAACTTCTGCTGGTTTGGGAGGGAAATGAGGATGCTAGTTTTATTTTATTATTATTATTTTTTTAATTTCATTATTTTTTTTTATGATGAAACAAGCCCCCGTCGGTCATCTCAAAGAGTGGGCTGTTTCCTGTAAAAAAATATCTTGTTCTTTTCTTTTTAATTTATACCATGTATTTCGTTTTCTTTTTCAGAAATTACCAAAAAAAAAAATAGTTCAATCCTTAGACCAGGGAACTTTTATCAGAAGTTTGTTATTCAAAAGATTAAAATAATAATAAATTTAAAAACACTTAAAAGAATTCATCAGTAAATCTTAATGCATACAAAATTTGCATTAAAAGGACTACGACTAACCAGTAACCACAAGCAATGTTGTAAATGGGAGAGGCGGTGGGGGACGATCAAAGACCTATTACCATCTAGGTGATTGAATTTTTTTAGCAATTTTTATAAATAATTTTATATAATGATGCAATATAATTAAAAATAATCATCATTTTTTATGTAATATATGTAATTAAATAATGTTTATACATAAAAAAAACTCTATACAATATAATACAATCTAAACAAAGTACAAATAAATATATAAATACAAATTAACAAGATAATTAAGATTGTGGTTGACGACGACGACAACTGGAAACGGTTTGAAGCAGATGGTCGCTGACGGTGGATGACATGTGACATTTTATTAAGATTTTAAAATTATTGACCATCTAGACTGTCTCCACCTCCTGCTCGTCTGTCGGATAGCCTCGTTAGACAAATGCAAAGCGGCCAAGGGCCACCTACCGTTTAGACGGCCGCCTCGATTGCTTTTTAGAACACTGACTACAAACACAATGTTCATTAACTTCCGACGTAAGAATCTGAAAAATAAAGTAGTTTGAAGTCTTCCACTGCTGCGAGAGGACATATAATACAACATATAAAAACACAATTCTTAAATTCAAGTTTTCTCACTCTCATAACACAATGTAGCGAAAGACCGTTCATGTTTCCCGTGAAAAAAAAAGATGTCAGACGATTTTTCATAAAACTTACATAACCTTGACAGAGAGTTTTAAGATAATTTTATCGCAATTGTGGCAATGGTTCCTCTCCCAGATATCATATTTTTCACACCCTCTCTTTATATATATCAGTGAAACTCATTTACATCTTCCTTGAAGACTTTGGTTTTCCACCACTTTTCGTTATTTCAAACCATATGAATGGCACGCCATCAAGCCCAAAAAGTCTTGCGTATGACACATAGAGCACCTACACGGAGCACCTATGTGATCATCTGCAATCAAATGCTCTAACAAATCGAGCAAGAAAAAGCTGAATAGAAGAAAAAACAATCTGGTGAAAATTATAGGCTACAAGTGCGATATCCAGGGGGATGGAGGGAGAGAATAAACTATTGACCACAGTAGGAAAAGATAATGGAAGAGTTACCATTGAAAACCTTATTAGCAGTTAATGAGATGCTAGCATAATGACATTATCCAAGGTCCCAAAATTTATTTCACCACGTCGGTTCACCTTTTCCTTAAGACCCCACGTGACCAAATAAATTTAGGGCCCTTGTATTTAGTACCCTCATGCTAGCACCAAATAATCCTTATTTCCTCCCAACATAAGCTGCTAATTTAGACAAGTCTGGAATCCAAAATGATAACTCTGAGGACCCTGTTGCAAACATTAAGCTTCCAGGAGCCCATTTTATTACAGGTGGTTCAGCTTCAGTACTCATCCAACTGGCTACCTGAAAACTTTCAATGTCAAAATCACAATGGCAGGTCTAGATACTTTCGATTAACTCTTACAACAAGAGTATTGGGTGAGCAATGAGGATTTCAATTTCACCAAGAATATCATAATTATTCAAGCTTATTTTTGTTGAGCTTCTAAGCAATTTAAGGTATATTTGCACCCAAAAAAAGATAACATCTTGTGCTTGCAACTTGATAATTAAGGGAGCTCAGCTATCTACAGCACATGAGAAAGGTGTACTTTGAAACATCGATCCAAAACTAAATCAAGCATTTGCTTCCTCTGTGCATAGAACATATAGTTTAGGGAAAAAGTATTATAACGCGATTGCAAATTGATCTAATATGAATACTCAAATCTAAAAATTCAGATGCTGAAAATGAAATCTAAGAAAGATGTTTAAACATAATCTAGGATGAGAACAAAGAAAAATATCCGTACTTCTTTACCGCTTCGAACACCCCAAGCATAAACGCTACCATCACCAGAACCTGCCAATAGCATAAACCCAACATCATCAGAGACCCTTTAGAAGTCCAAACACATCTAGCCCATTTGAATATAGAATCCCGGTTACGCCCCGACACAAGAGCACAAAACTCTTTACCTGATATGACAAACATTCCTTCAGGGCTGAAAGATGCCTCCAAAGTAGAACTACTTGAAACTGGCTTGACATTATATGTTGATAACTACAAGAAAAGTAACATAAATTAAAAGGGGAAACTCTTGTTCAGTGCAAGCCACATAAGTATGATTGAGATTGATAAAGAACTAAAAATGACTCACGAGGGTTCCACGAAAGGAATCAAGCACATGAATATGCCCATTTGAGGATGTCAGAAGCATAAGTCTTCCATCATTACTGAACTTCACAACATTTGCTTCTGAAACATCTCCTCCAAGAGAATAAATGTCAAAAGGGCCCTTCAATCATACAAATTCGACATCTTCAAAAGCTAAAAATCAGAGGACCTGACTATCAACTTTGAGTGCATTACGAATATTGAATTCCAACCTTTTCATATTTTCGAGCATCAAACATCCTTATACAGCCTCCAAATGCAATAGCAAATAGAAGTCCCTGGTCATCATAAGCTGCAGCTGGTCTTCCTTGAACACGTAGAAGACCCTAGACCGGAAAATTAATTTTAACAAAGAGTACATAAAAATAGTACCAAACAAAGAATTCAACAGCAAGGCATGCCTACCTGACATTTCTCTGATCTTTGATCCCAAAGTAAAACTGTTCGATCAAGAGATCCCGATATAAAACAATCTTTTCGAGAGCAAAAGCTCAGGGAAACAACCCTGCAAATCCAAAAAACTAAAATTTGAGAGTCCTTGATGATATCTCTTAATGTGAAAAAAAGGTAATTGAAGGTTTAAAATCATACCTGTCATGATGACCTTTGAAATACCTCAGGTATTTGTTGTCGTGCAATGAGAGAAGCCTCAGCGATTCTGCCATCATTAAACAAATATATGAATGAATGCATATGATTCTAAACAATCCAGTTAGGCACAAATAGCCATACCATCCCATCCATTCTTTGAGGAATAAATAACAGTAGTTGGATGAGAGGTGAAGCTAACTAAATCAACTCCATATTTTTTGCTGTTGATTGTCTTCAGACACCTGAAAGTAACAAGTAGGCTCTGTCAGCACACATGACTAGGCATTACAATTGATTCCAAATAAACGCAGTAGTCAGTGACCCTGAGGCCGTCACAGACTGAAGGAACCTAGTTCCAGAAAGACACATCACTTCTGTCCTACACCATATGCTATGAACTAGTGATGTTTGAAAGGCTAGATCGAATTAGTGTTTTTACTCAAAGCTAACAGGATTAACATCTCAAACAGATAACGAGGGGTGATGGATAAAACATTAGTTATTGTAAATCAGGTTAAGTAGATCGAACGGTATTCATAAAAAAAGAAAGAAAGAAAAAGAGTCCGTTTAGTGCAAGTATAAAACGTAAAGATGATGGTTCAAAGAAAAAAATATATATTTCCAGTCCTTTAATGCAAGTTGGAGCAAATTATTTCTCTTCGATATGACTAACTTTGAGTGTTGAGACGAAAAATGTACAACTGTGAGCTACAATGGGTCACAACAGACTGAATAAAAGATAGAGAATTGTGGATTTCCTAAAGTTAGAAAAGAAAAAAAATTGCTACAAATGCTCAAATCAAAATTCACCATCTTTCAAAAACAAAAATAAAAAAAACAAAATTCACCAGAAAGAATGATCTGCAAACGTAAGTCAAAATAAAATACTTACGTTGCGCTGGAGACATCATACAGGCGAATAGATTCATCATCACTGGCAGTTACCAAATAATTTGAAGTCCTATGAAAGTCCATTGAACTGATTCTACCATTCTGCGGGATGTAATACAATAATACAAGAGTTCAGCTGTACGATACTTCACAAGCGGAGGATATTAAGCTTAGGAAAAATGAGAAATTCAAGCTAGGTATGAAAAATTTCTGTATTGCAACAACTAATTGTAATAATAAAAAAAATTGCCGCTGAACCACAAAATGCAAATTCCACGTCAACGAACTAATTCAAGATTTTCCATAAACAACGTAGAAAAATACCAACAAAGGTCGATTTCACAATAGAGAACTTTTTCCATTTCCAAATTTTTTGGTTAACAGAAAAAAAAAAAAAAAAAAAAAAAAAAAAAAAAAAAAAAAAAAAAAAA